>NW_028280832.1:675000-900000 GCF_059751285.1 Brachycentrus maculatus | reverse complement strand
AATTAATGATATTTTATTATTGACGCATCTACTTTTAATAATGAAAAAATCGCCGGTAACAAATAAAATATAATAATTTCAAAATAAGTATTTTTCACAATGTGACTACGATTCAAATGAGTTATGATTACAATATTTTAAGTATCTCTAAATCTTTGTTACTAAGATGGACACACTCAAAGTGCCAAGAAGAATACACAAAGAAGCAAGTCACGGTAAAAAGAAGAATATTGAAAAGCGCCACATTATATATCGTAGTCATACAGGAGAATGTGACCAAGTGTATTTTTTCACAACAACGAGATCATTGACTATTTGATATCTTACTAGCTTAAAATTGCCCTGAAAAAATCCCGAAGGATTTTAAACTTGGAAGTATAATATATTGACTTGTTAAAAATGACAAACTGCATTGATGTTTATTTTCTTGCCAAGCAAAGTGACTTCAATGAATGGCCCCCCTGAACATTTTTCGTTTTGGTCGTTGGTCACTTTCTCCTGTACGACTACGATATCATTGTATGTATTTAAATAAAAGTGGAATTCGATCCAATAATCTTGATTTATTTTGGAAACATTACCCAAAAACTCAAAAAAGAATTCTTCCAACTGACTGCAGTTACAATAAATAAGAATAAAGAACTTGGAAAAATGAGAAAAAATGATAGTAATAGTAGAAAAATTATGAAGTCCCAAGAAGAATAAGGAAAAAAGCTGGTAATGGTACAAATAATAAAACAGTCCCAGAAAAAAATGATAAAAGAAGCTGGTAATGGTACAAAGAATAAAAGAGTACTAGGAAAAATGAGAAAAGAAGCTAGTAATGGTACAAAGAATAAAAGAGTCCCAGGAAAAATGATAAAAGAAGCTGGTAATGGTACAAAGAATAAAAGAGTCCCAGGAAAAAAAGAGAATGGAAGCTGGTAATGGTACAAAGAAGTATAAAATGCCAAAAAATGCGAAAGGAATCGGGTAATGGTAATAGGAAGTATGTAACGCTTGGAAGAATTTGAAAAAAAGCGCTGGTAATGGTACAAAAAAAAATATCGTGCCCGGAAAAATGAACAGCTGATAATGGTACACAGAAGAGTATAATGTCAGGAAGAAAAAGAAAAAAACAGTAATGGTGCAAGAGTGTATGGGAAATACAGTGCTAGGAAGAATGAGGAAAAAGCCGAAAATGGTACAAAAAAGAATAAAGTACCTACAAGCGAGAAAGATTTAAAAAAAAAAAACTGGTATTAGTGCAAGGAAGTTTGTATGTACATAATACTAGGAATAACGAGGAAAACAGCTGGTAATGGTACAAGGTAACCATGTAGTGCCAAGATGTATAGGAAAAAAAACTGGTGATGGTATAAGGAAGCATATGGTGCAAAAAATATGAGAAAAGCTGTTGCTACTGTCATGGAAAGTGAACTAGAGTTGTTCTAGAAGATGGATAAGATAAAAAAAATAACGGTAAGAAAAAAAAATTAAAACGTGCAGTTGACTTTACACAGACTACGACGTTCAATGTTTTTGGTGAGGACAAAGAATATCCCATTTGTGCTAATAGTGAGGCAGTATGCCAAATTTTTGGATATTTTTCACTCGTATATGATGTATTTTTTGACTTCTCGCTAAGGGAATGCCAGTTCAATTATTATATTTTTCTCGTTGCTTTTAAGCACCCTTTCGCACGGAGGTCGGGGTGGCCCGACAGCGGAATTCAGTTAACCCTTATCTGCGTCAGCTCCCGGCTAAACTCCCTGGCGGGGGATGACGTATCTGTTCAGGATCAACTCGACCCAAAGTGACACATCTGACTCGAGTCTCCACCCAATGGAGCGCGAGTCTCTCGTGACAAGTGCCTTTAGCATAATGCAGTGGTCGCCTAACTTTTACGCCAAAGAACCAAATATGCATATTATAACGATTAAAAAAATATATTGAGAGCCAAATCAGTTTGCCATTCTTCTTCTTCTAACCCTTATCCGCACCCAATGGTGCATAGGGCACTACATCATATGAACGCAGTGTTATCTTGATCGTTAATTTCACGAAGGCACGGTGATCAGCCCTGCGCGCCATGTATGAGTCCAGGGTAATATTGATTAAATATTGTAGCGAAAAAAACACTTACATTTATTTGACTCCCCCTGGAAATCGATCCGGGACCTCCAGTACGGTAGCCGAGCGTGCTGACCATTATATTTACTACAGAAGTGGGCTACAGCGATTAATTATTCTTGAGTGCAAAACCTGTTTGAAATTCTAGTACACTTTTTAAAATAATTTAAACCTTAATTTAATTACGGGAACACCCAATAAAACATGATTTCACGGATTTTATTCATTGATAAAAATCTTTTGAAAGTAACGTATCCACCAATTATAATTGGTGGATACGTTAATTTCAAAATATAAAAAAAATAACTAACTAACGCAGGGGTAGGCAGAGAGAATAGAACGCCACACCACTCTGTCTTTGCAAACATGCTTCGCCTCTTCCGCGTTCATGCATCTCCTCATACATTCCCGCCGATTGTTTCGAATCCTAACCTGACCGCTTTCAAGTATTTGTCATACCTGGTCGTGCCGAGTTTAGCTCGGTCTTCCTCTGCTCCTTTTTCAATTACGTTCGCCTCATAAATTTGTTTTACCGTTCTTTCCTCACTCATTCGTTCTACATGTCCAAACCATCTCAACACACCTTTATTAATTTTATCGATAATGCTTATCTCAACTTTGCATTCATACCTTATTTAAGATTTTTATCAATGAATAAATTCCGTACTGTGTGTGAAATCAAGTTTTATTGGGTGTTCCCGTAATTTAATTAATAATTATTAATTCCCGAATAATGTCCTTGCATCTCCTTTGAAAGTTCGATCAAGTCAGGATTGTATGTCGCTATTTTTAGTACGTTCCCAGGATCTCATCTATAAGATGATTTCACAGTTTGCTTTTAATAAGGTTCGCGCTGGAAAAATACCGTTCGCATGAATACGTAGAGTCGAAGTGGCTTCCCGCGGATATTTGTGCCGGAGCCGCACTTAAAAGGTCAAAGAACCGCATGCGGTTCCCGAGCCACAGTTTGGCGACCTATGGCTTAATGTAATCAAACATAATTTAATATCATCTGACTTTATGTTTCCCTTGACAGACAATTAGACAAGCATTAACTTGTCCGCCTTCATAGTGAAAAGGTAATAATATTTGTATACTTATATGTATATATATATATATATATATATATATATATATATATATATAAAAGTGTGGGCATTTACGGGGCTGACGACCGTCAAAGGCTGGTTTAAGTGATAATATTACACACGTGTAACATTCACCAATTCTACCCATTATTGACAACCACACTACTCAAATTCTTGGAAGTTCTATATAACTTATATTAACCAATTTTGAAACATTGTTCTTGAATCACTAGAACTTCACTAGAGACATCTATTGGTGAGATGAAAAGAAGCTTTTTACTGAGCAGAAACTCTTTTATTACTATGTGATCGAATCCTGGATTATTATCACACATATGAGAAACGCCAGAAAATATCATTTAAATTTTTATTATTTACGCTTATAATTTGACCAGATAATTTATTTACAACATTCTGAGTGTGTTCAAATACTTGTTAACAAAATCTGGACTATCTTTAATTACAGGGGTTATTTTCATATTATTTGAATGATAATAATTTGAATAATATGAAAAATACTCCTGTAATTGGAGATAATCCAGATTTTGTGAACAAGTATTTGGACACACTCAATATGTTGTACATTAATTTTAAGATTGTAAAAGTAGAAATGTCTAGAAAATGAATTTATTTATTTTTTCAAAACTTTTGTAGCTATATCAGACAAAAAATAAATAAAACAAAAATATCGGATGAGTTTATTTTTAATATCGACATACTACTAATCGAAGTTCTTTTGATCAAAACAGGTATGTTATAGATATATAAAAATTCCTGTTCTGCTTGATAATAAATTTAGCATAGTAATTCTGTAAATTACAATATATTGTTATAAATAATCGCAAGAAATAGGAATGATCTGTTCATCGTGAGTACATTGATCACAGATCACGGGTCAAGGTTTCCAGTGCAATCGGAATAGTTGATCGCACAACGTTGCTAATATCTTTGTGAACGGGTTTACATTAACTTTATGAAGTGCACTTCATGCATTATTAATGTGTGAATGCATCAAAGTTTAAAATGGGACAAGATATCTTGGGAGCGCACCTAACAATTCAATTATGATCAGTACTATCCATAAGAAATAAAATCATACTGTAAAACAAAACATGCCTAAGGGCGTTTGTGCACTATACGGAATCATACGGAATTTTACCGTCCGTCACGTCAGTTAGCGTTTTAAAACGATGATTGGCATGTGCTTTTATCCATCTTTCTTCGGATCGGTGCGTGAACACGTAGCGCGTAAATTCGATCACGCTAAACTGTCGTAGTCGCTTTCATTTTTCTAAACCGGACTGCCGGACGGTAAAATTCCGGGTAGTACAGAAGCCCCCTATTTATTTATTTATTTAATTATTATCTTATTTTAGGTACATAGATCCATTTTTTATATTTTATTAATTAAATGTACTATGGCTTTTAAGGCATAGCCTGTGTTGAGCCGAAAAACTTACATATTAATACAATAAATATATTTTTTAAATATACTTAGTACAATACTGTAATAATAATGTGACGTTCATATACATTATCTAAAAAAATATATGAGAATATATATATTTATATATATATACATATATATATATATATATATATATATATATATATATATATATATATATATATATATATATATATATATATATATATATATATATATATAGATAATACAAGCAATACAACACATATCAAAGTAAATTTATATAATTTTTAACAAAATTTTAAATAAAATAGTATATGGATTTAAATAATATATGAATGTAAATAAAAGTACATATTTATGTACATTTTTGCTTTATTGGCTGTACTCGCCGATAATACCAGTATATTTTGTATATTAAAAGCATTGTTAACTTTGTGGTATGGTAATAAAACACTCTCCTTATCATTCATCGTTCATATTGTGTACTACTACTTGAAAGCGGTATTACACAAAGTGGACGATGAATGATAAACGAGTGTATTTTATTTGATTTCTTTACCATTTGACCAGACTGAGCCACTGCAACGCGTGATCGGTAGAGCTACTAATAAATAAACCGGTAATACCTTTTTTTGTGATATTAATTTGATTATTTATTTAAAATTTGTTTTTTGTTTGTCTCGCGTAATAAATGTCCATAATTAAAGTTTATATGCGGTAATCAAACGAATTAAATTGAATTTAAAACAGTTTTTTTTAATTCCTAGCGTAAAGACATCATAACAAGGATTTATTTTATTACTATTTGCGACTTTATTTCAAATATTTCCTTATAGATATGTTGAAATGATATTGTAGCCAAGCTTACCCTGAAGTTTCTCCAGGGTATGCTTGGCTACGATAGTTTAGACTCTAAACTATATAATATAGTATTAGATAGTTTAAACTATAAACTATATGGAACCCAGCATGTAACAGTCGGCTATCGTACATAATACCCAATTCATAAGTGTGCGGCCCGCAGTGATACCTCACATTGTCCCATGTGGCCCTTGACCAGAAAAGTGTGACGACCGCTGGTTTAGAGACTAGAAGGAATGTGTATTTGATTATACATTTTTATCAATTGTTGCGCGATATCAAAAAAAATAATTGAATATTACACATTTTGAATATTTGAAAACAAAAAGTATTTCTCACATTATAAAGATTACCAAAAATATATGAATCAACTTGCTATATTGATTATCAAGTTATCGCTTCATTTTTACTTAAACTTTTACTTAGTAAATACCACTTTTTCTTAATATCTCAGTAGGTTTTATGAAATAGTGGTATTTAGAAAGTAAAACTTTGATTAAAAATGGATAGATTTTACCACAAACTGACTGCCGAATCAATTAATGAAGTTATCGATTGTTAAGAGGGATTTTAAATCCGGTAGAATTTAAGTCCGGGTAGATTATTTTTTCCTTACCTTACATTGTCCGCCTCCGTAGTGAAATGGTCAGCACGCTCGGCTACTATTCTGGAGGGAGGGGGGAGGGGGTCAAATAAATAAAATTGATTTTTTATTCTAATACTTATTCAATATAGACCCTGGAGGATTGTATGTTTACTTATCTATATCCGCTCCACATAGGGAGCGAATATAGATAAGTTGACATACAAATTTCATTGAAAACATTGTCTGCCTCTATAGTGTAATAGTCAGCACGCTTAGCTACCATACTGAAGGTCCCGGGTTTGGTTCCCAGGAGGGGTGATTTTTCACTCTAATATTCATTCAATATAACCTTGGACTGGTATCTGAAGCGGAGGGCTGATCACCTTTCTTTCATGTGTTAACGATTAAGATAGCACTGTGTTTATATGATGCAGCGGTGCCATGTGCATCATTAGGGTGCGGATAAGGGTTTAATATACAGCCGTAAATTTATATTTTGGAATCGATTGCTTAAATGTGACAATCGAGTAAGCAATAATACGATATAATGAGTCCCAATAAGTAATTCTGAACAAGTTTCAATTCAATCATTATAAGAAAAGGAATGTCCCTTACGGTGAGTCAAACATAAAAAAAAACATGAATATTAATGGCTACAGTTCTGCGAAATTAAGCTAATATTAATTCTCGTAAAATATATTTATACATGACGTAAAACTGTCGACTTATTAGAGATTTTTTGCTTCTTTATTAAAATATGATTTTCTGTTAACATTATAAAAAAAAGATATTCGTTTATCTGACAATTATAGCGAAGAATCTTTTATTTCATACTAAAAAAATGCCCTTAAAAATGAAAATAATACATATTTTTTTACAAAATTTTGAGTGTGTACAAATACTTGTTCACAAATCTGTTTACATATCACCAATAGATGTCTCTAGTGAAGTTCTAGTGATTCAAGAACAAGGTTTCTAAATTGGTTCATATATAGAACTTCCACGTACGTCTTATAGTCTGTGGCGTCCTAAAATCCGTAAAATACGGTAGGAAGTATTGTATGAAGAATTTAACTAACTAATTAACCATGATGCTGCTTCTCTGAAAGGGTAAGCAGAGAGGACAGAACTCCACTCCTGACCTGACCACCCTCAAGTATTCAAAATACTTGATCATGCCAAGTATTCTCGGTCTTCCTCTGCTCTAACACATTCTACATTCTTCCTCTGCCCAAACACCGAACACATTCAACCCATATTTTTTTTAAAAAGTTTTCTACTGACATTTCTTGGTGGACCTCCATTTTATAGAATAATATAACAACTATGTTATTTTTTCCACATAATTTTTTTTTACCAGGAACCGGGTTTCGTCGTAACCGACATTACCAGTCTGATGATGTCAGTAACGACGAAACCCAGTTGCTGGACAAATAAAATTTACGTGCAAAAAAAATATTCTTCTTCTTCTTCTTTCCATGTTCGCTCCCTAGGTGGAGCATATGGCCAACACGAGACGTCTCCAAGTCACTCTGTCACGCGCCATCTCCTTGGCTTCCTCCTAGGTCCGGCGTCTCGAAGTTCCGCTGAGTATAGTCGGTGAACATAATTAATAGTTACAAAATTACATACTTGTTATTTTATTTCATTAATTTGTTTTACTGTTCTTTCACCAATCGATTCACATGCCCAAACTATCTCTCAACATACCTTTTCCAATTTTGCCGATATAGCTCAATGTATATGTTGGTCTACATGTATATGTTACTCAGTTGTAAGCTCTCCAATTTCCCGTGTAAAGTAAATAGAGGCTTTATTGTAGCTATATGTGGGGAAAGGTTTCTATGGTTTCACTGAGATGAGAATGTGGATTGCGGAATGTGTGAGAATCACCCTCCAGGATATTCAATCACGATCGTCTCTATTTCAATCGATCCATCCAATTCAGATAATATCAACTTCATGTGTTATACTTAAGGTGATGGAAATTAAGTATCTTGGATTTAGTAGCAACGGTGATCTCTATGGTGAGAGTTTAAAACAAATCAACAAGGCTGCAGAATCTGGATGCCTCAGAAACTCAGTGTGGAGGAACAAACATATGAGAATGGCAAGTAAAATAAAGATATATGAAACATGTGCTCGACCAATACGGCTGTCCAAACTCAAAACACAGTAAGGGACATTTTTTTGTAGTACGTTTTTTTTACATTTTTGGACTAAGTAGATTCTACTTAGTCCAAAAATGCAAAAAAAAAACGTACTACAAAAAATGTCCCTTACTGTGTTTTGAGTTTGGACAGCCGAATAGCTACTTATGGAATTGAGGCAAGAGCAGATACTTCTAGAACAAAATCTCGAACTTCGAATCTCTGAGATGAACACTCCCCGATCTATAACCGGAAACACGTTGCAAACTCTCTGCCTACCCATTCGGAAGCAGCGTTACGGTTAGATTAAGTTAAGTAAAGTTTCTCATATATTCCCGGCGATTATTCTGAATCCAAGTATTTGACATACTTGATCATGCAGTAAGTTTTTCTCTGTCTTTTTCTGTTCCTGTTTACAATTTCCTTGCCATCCTTCTCTTGCCAACTCCATGCCTCATTTTCATACGTCAGGGCTGAAAACAGTCATCGAATGAAAATTTACACTACCTCGAACTCATACATGAAGCGATGTGTGAATCATATGACATTCTCGTATGTATGAGTTCCAAAAAATGAATAGTGTCAATCATGGGTAAAATGATGAGTGTTGTTACCCTTGTATAAAATGTTTGCTGAAATCAGTGTTTGGTAGGTCGCAAGCCCTGTAAATACTCAGAGTTTTATATTCTCCTTCATCTTTATTGAGATGTCACGATTATAACCCTTATGGATTTGATCCTGATTTTTTTAAAGATACAGTTGCCTAACAACCCCTGGCGTTGAACTAAAGTGAATACTGAGGTTTCAATTAAAATACGAGTATGTGAGCGTTTGGTATAATGATTACTCAGTAACAGAGATTAAATGCTAATTATTCCTTTTCGTTCAATTATAAACCTTACATTCGATTATATACCTTTTGTGACTTACTTCTGTGACGATATTGTTTATGGTGAAATATCAATTTCGCAAAGTTAGTTATTTTGGTGTATAACCATAAAGATAACAGCTTTATTATACATAATTCCAGGATATATAAAATTTATTTCATTAATTGATTCGGCAGTCTCTTTGTGGTAACACCCATCCACATTCCCAATAACTGTGACGCTTTCACTCGTAACCGATGTCACATCCTTGGAGGACCACTACTGGACTCTGAGAAGGTGAAGCTCTTACCGCCATGACAGGTCATGAGCTACATGACTCACATAGGTCTTGAAAGAAAGGCTATGTTTGGCCAATAAACTGCGAGAAATTTAAAGATTAGAATTAAAGAACATCATAGCGGTCTTGTTAATAATTATTTTTCGGAATTTGCAAATCATTTAATACATACTAATCACTCATTTCACTCTCATAAAATAATATTATTACACCTTGTTCCATATAAAGGCCAAATTATGAATTATCTTGAAAATTTAGAAATCCAAAAAAACCTGAATTCTAATTATAATTTATTAAATAATATATTGTTTCAAAATTCTTCACCATTGCTTTCCATTTTTCCTTTGTTTTCAAACTCGTCCCTTGACTAACCCCTTCCCCTTACTTTCCCCTCTCCTTATTTATAGAACAATTTTATATTTTATATTTCAGTTATTATACAGACCTGAATGATGGAAGTTTAACTTCTGAAACATGTTGTCTATAATAAAACTCAAGTGGTAAAAAACGAAGTGTTTTCTTTAATCATTGTAACATGTCTTACCACAAAGTTAATGCCGAAACAATAAATAAAATATATATATATATGTATATATATATATATATATATATATATATATATATATATATATATATATATATATATATATATATATATATATATATATATATATATATATATATATATATATATAATATATATATTTATATTTATATATATATATATATATATATGTAATAAAATAACTAGGTACCTACCTATACATTTTATTAAGTACTTACAAAAAGTACCTACATAAAACAGTTCTACCACCAGATGCCGCATGCGTCGCTCAGAATAAAACAAAAGACTTCCGATAATATTATTAACTGTCAGAATCAGATAGATAGAGAGATAGATAGATATAAAAATTATTATAAAGATAAATTAAGAATAAACTTTAATTACAAAGCAACACATTGTTTATTTTATTATTATACACCCACTTTACATATTATTTACACTTAATTTTCAAAAGGAAAATATTACCACGTTATAAAACGACAATTTTGTTAATTGGAAATGGATTATGAAACATTAGATGTATTAAAACAATTACTACAATATGTTCGGAGTGAGAGAGAAAAATTAGAAGATGATCAAAGAAAACGATTAGAAGATAAACAAAGAAGACGTGGAAATCTAAGAACTAGTGATAAAATTAAAGATAAAAGTCCATGTAAGATTTGTGAAAATTTAAATAAGGGAACTCGATATCACTCTGAAGCAACGTGCTGGTTTAAAACAAAGGAGTATGATAAGATTAATAATAAAAATGAAGATTTACAAATTACACAGAAACAGTGCTTGAAGAATGAAAATAAAAATAATGTGAAAAAAATTTCTACAAAATATAAAATAAAATATACTCCAGAAAAGAAGAATTTCGAAGCAGAATGTATGAGCAGGAATCCAGTATTAGAATCGAAGGAAAATGCAAATGAACAATTAAAAGTTGTAAATTTGGTTAAATTAGAAGATATTTTAAAAGATCAGAATAAAAATGAAGACATACAAATAACACAGAAACAGTGCTTGAAGAATGAAAATAAAAATAATGTGGAAAAAATTTCTACAAAATATAAAATAAAATATACTTCAGGAAAGAAGAATTTAGAAGTAGATTGTCTAAGCAGGAATCCAGTATTAAACTCGAATGAAAATGCAGATGAACAATTAAAAGTTGTAAATTTGGTTATATTAGAAGATACTCTAAGAGATCTGAATAAAAATGAAGGAATTCAAAAGAAAAAAACAAAAGGATTGAAAAAAACTGTGTCTACTTTAAAAGGGTCAAGAAAAAAAAAAAAAAAAAAAAACAAAAAAAAAGAAAGAAAAAAAAAGAACGGAAAAAAGAAAAAAAAGAAAGAAAGGAAAAAAAAACAAGCAAGAAAAAAAAGAAAGAAAAAAAGAAGGAAAAAAGAAAGAAAGAAAAAATTAAATAAAATCAAACCTTTATCATATCACTAAACTTATACCAGTCCCTTCACTACAAGAAGATGATCCGGAGGACGAGTGAAAATTTTACTATGAATTTTCATCCCCAAGGGGGGAGATGTAATAAAATAACTAGGTACCTACCTATACATTTTATTAAGTACTTACAAAAAGTACCTACATAAAACAGTTCTACCACCAGATGCCGCATGCGTCGCTCAGAATAAAACAAAAGACTTCCGATAATATTATTAACTGTCAGAATCAGATAGATAGAGAGATAGATAGATATAAAAATTATTATAAAGATAAATTAAGAATAAACTTTAATTACAAAGCAACACATTGTTTATTTTATTATTATACACCCACTTTACATATTATTTACACTTAATTTTCAAAAGGAAAATATTACCACGTTATATATATATATATATATATATATATATATATATATATATATATATATATATATATATATATATGTATATATATTTATATATATATATATATATACATATATATATATATATATATATATATATATATATATATATATATATATATAATGTGAATTAAGTGTAAATAATAGTTTGTATTAGTTGTAATATAAGCTAACTAAAGAAATAATGAAAAATATCATCCGTAGGGTTAATAATCAATTGTCTGATATAATCAAATAAAGGTAATATTGCAATGTTTTAGGGCTGGATTGAAATAAAGATTATTGAAAACAGAAACATGATAAAATTATTTTCAAATTTGTTAATTCTCTCACAGGGTTGTTAACTGAAAGTCATCCTCTTGTAAAAATCATCTTCTTGTGTAAGATAGCACTAACTCAAAAGAAATTCTTCTCAAAGGAAAATAAATGGAATCTTGCCTAAACCAGCAAATTATTTCTCCTTATCCCTTAATCTTTTTCCATCGCTATTCCGCGTCACAGAAACACAAAGAGATTATGATATTAAGGGCGCCTTTGTCTTCCGAAATACAGATATAAATTAATTTATATTCTGGTGCAAACATAACATAAGATTGGATTAATACTACTGTATGCTCATATTATTTTTTAACATCTAATCATAGATGAAGTAGAAGAATATGATGGAATTCTGTGCTTTTACGGGGCTTACTACCGTCATAGGCTGGTTTTAAGTAGTCGCTTTACACACGCGTAACATTTGTCAATTCTACCCATGATTGACAAACACTTTTTTTTATTTATTGTTTCGGCATTAACTTTGTGGTAAGACATGTTACAATGATTAAAGAAAACACTTCGTTTTTTACCACTCGTGTTTTATTATAGACTACATGTTTCAGAAGTTAAACTTCCATCATTCAGGTCTGTATAATAACTTACTGTATTATTATATTGTCTGTAGTTATTATACAGACCTGAATGATGGAAGTTCAACTTCTGAAATATGTAGTCTATAATAAAACTCAAGTGGTAAAAAACGAAGTGTTTTCTTTAATCATTGACAAACACATTGCTTAAATTCTTAGAAGTTCTATACATATGGTTTAATTTCGAAACAAGTGCTTGAATCACTAGAATTTCACTAGATACATCTATTAGTGAGATGAAATATGCTTTTTATTGAGCAGAAACTCTTTCATTTGTATGTATGTGAGGTCCAAATCCTGGATTATAATCACATACATGAGAAAAATATCCTCTTTATTTTATTATTTTAGCTTATAATTTGACCAGTTTATTTATTTACAACATTTTGAGTGTGTACAAATACTTGTTTATAACTCTGGATTATCTTTAATTATATGGGTTATTTTCTACTGTATGTTGGTTAAATGTAATTGTAAATCGTAAGCCTCGTAAATGCCCAGACTTCCATATTCTTCTTCATCTATGTTGAGATGTCAAAAAACAGTATCAACTTTAAATAAAATAAATATAAATTTCACCTAATTAAAATACTGAAGTACCTCAGTTGGATGGAATTATTTACGATTACATACTAAAATTGTTTAATTATAATGGTTATAGCTTCCAAATTGCGTTGTTAGTTAAGTGACAATTTACTTAGTTCCACGAGTAACTTAGGTTACAGTCTTAAATGTCGGTTCCACTATCTACCGAGACGTGGAATTTCCATAAAACACATCCGTAAACCCTCCCCCTCCCTCGTCTAACCTAACTACCCTTCTCTTGCTCCTTGCTAACGAAAGGATTCATATCAGCGGTCCTTAAAGTGTGCTCCGCAGATCCCTGGGACTGCTCAAAGACTTGCGAGGCCATGACAAACTGCAAAAATGTATAATTTGCTACGATCAAAAACTGCGAAAACCTTCGTATCATATCGCTCACTCCTTCCAAGAACGTCATAAATCAAAAAACTGTATTTTTCAGGAGAACGTTTTTAAAGTTTAAAAATATAACACAATGTATTAAAAATAAATATCAAGCCACTTATTGAACTTTTTACTACGCAACAGATCTTTTTAAGTAAAACATGAAGATTTTTTCTCCATTTGAATTTTTTTTAGTTTATTTAAAAAAATAATTAAACAACACCTTTTCTTAAAAATGCAAAAGCAACATTTTCTGCCCTGTAGCGGGTAAATATTAAGTTAAAAATATGCCTCTTTTGCTGGGATATAGTTCATTTTCTGGGCATTCCGAAAACATGCACAACTGAAAATTTACGAATTTTGATTTATGACATTCTTGAAAGGAGTGAGCGATATAGGAAAAAATCTAATTACGATGTTATCAACAACTTAAAAAAAAAACTCGCATAAGTTCGATTTTAGAGGCTTGTCTTCAGGTAGACAGTAGATAATGACAGTGTAGATATGTAAAATACTTCACAAATACCCAAACCAATCGAAAAAATTAATAAAATTACGAAATGTTTTTATTGATAATGTTTTTCAATTGGGGGGAGTCAAAGCCACGACCAGTTTCGTAGTCAAAAGTCTACTTAACTACGCCATGGCACCTGATATTTTGTCTGTTATTAAGTTATTTTTGTAAACAGAATGTGCGGCAAAACGATGTATGATAGATGTTCCAATGGTGATGCGAGGAATGAATACAAAGCTGGGATAAATATTAATGATACAATTGAGAAAGGTGTGTTGAGATGATTTAAGAACGTGAATCGAATGAGTGAAAAAAAAAACAAAAGAACAAATTTATTTTACAAATTTAGTTGGAAATAGAAGCAGAAGATGACAGAATAAAACTTGGCATGACAAAAATTCAAATACTTGAAAGTGGTCAGGTCAGAAGTTGTATGAGCGGAACCATGAATGTGGAAGAGGCGAAGATTATTTGCAAATAAATATTGGTGAGACGTTTTATTCTTTTTACTTATTCCAGCACGGAAGTGGCGTGATGGTTGCTTAGTCAAAAAAATTGTATACTAATATATAAATTAGTCATGTATAATTTACCAATATTTGTTTGATTATCATAAAATTATTACGATTAAATAGTGAAAATAAACTAGATTTTGCTCGTTTTAAGGCCCCGTATTTTTTTTAAAATTTCAAAACGGTTCCGACTCTATAAAACTTTGAGAACCTCTGCTTTTTATAATACCCCGTAGAGTTTTGTAATAAGGTTGTAATTTAGGGTCAAAGTTGGAGACGTGAACAATTGAGTTCTGTCTGTGCATGTAAAATCTTGGAATAATTTTGCGTGTAACCTTTTGCAAACTAAAGACCATTAAAATATCCGAGATAAGATATCTGATGTAACGTTTTTACAATTCTTGTGCTAATAAAACTTACTAAACTGAATGTTTATTCTTCTCCCGTAATTGACAATATTCTTAACTGTATAAAATAAAATAAAACTTTGTTTTTAACCACTTTTTTATTGGTACACTTTTTCTCCAAACGGTTTCGTCAAGAACCTTGTCATCATCAGGGTTTAATATGTACTAATTCTAAAACATTGAAATACTCATAGTTAGGTGAGTGGGCGGGTTTAATCCTTCCCTTACGAGGCCAAAAACTTCCGTATGTATTCCGTACACATATGAAAATGTGAGTATTATAATGTTTTAGAATTAGTAACTAGCAATATTAGGTTAAGCAGTCATTAGTAAACTCAAATGGTATAAAAACAAGTGTTTCCGTAATCATTTTAACATGTCTTACCACAAAGTAAATGCCGAAACAATAATAACAATAAGTGTTTATATTATAAAGCTTATAAAATGTGTCACAAAGAATCTGCGAAAAACATTCAAGAAAAGACAATTTTCTTACAACATTTTGAGTGTGTCCAAATACTTGTTCACAAAATCTGGATTATCTCCAATTACAGGAGTTATTTTCATATTATTTTTTGACATCTCATCAAAGATGAAGAAGAATATGGAAATCTGGGCATTTACGGGGCTTACGACCGCCATAGGCTGGTTTAAGTGATCACTTTACACACGTGTAACATTCACCAATTCTACCCATTATTGACAACCACACTACTCAAATTCTTGGAAGTTCTATATATATGAACCAATTTAGAAACCTTGTTCATGAATCACTAGAACTTCACTAGAGACATCTATTGGTGAGATGTAAAGAAGCTTTTTATTAAGCAGAAACTCTTATATTAGTATGTGAGATCCGAATCCTGGATTATAATCACACACATGAGAAACGCCAGAAAATACCATTTTCATTTTTATTATTAAGCTTATAATTTGACCAGATAATTTATTTACAATTTTCTTCTTCGAGGGAATATTTTTTTTAATATTTCGAACTATATGGATACTTCTTTCTTTTTCTTCTTTCTTGGTGTAGGCCTTGTAGCCTGTTTTAAAGAGGGATTAGCCTCCTGCGATGTCGATTCCCAGCTGTCAATCCATCTCTTTGGTGGTCTGCCCTGGAGTCGTCTACCGTGCAATGCAATGTGGGGGAGTCTGGATGGTTCCATTCTCCTCACATGCGCATACCACTGTCTTCTTCGTTGCCTTCCCCACCTAACGACATTTTTGATCTCACATATTTCTCTTATCCTAGTGTTCATTATTCTATCTCGTAGACTCTTGTCAAATATGCTCCTTAGCGTCTTCATTTCTGACACTCTTAGCACGTTTTTTTGTTTTTGCGGTGTCCGATCTGCATTCGATCCTATATCGCTCACTCCTTTCAACAATGTCATAAGTATATCAAAAAACTTTGTTTTTCAGGAGATCGTTTTTAATGTTTAAAAATATAATAAAATGGATTATAAATAAATATCAAGCCACTTATTGAACTTTTTTCTGTGCAACAGATCTTTTTAGGTAAAACCTGATATTTTTTTCGTTACTTGAAAAATATTTAGTACATTTAAAAAAATAATCAAACAATACCTTTTCATCAAAATGCAAAAACAACACTTTCTGCCCTGTAGCGGGTAAATATTAATTTGAAAATATGCCGCCTTTGCTGGGATATATTACATTTTCTAAGCATTCCGAAAACATGCACCACTGAAAATTGACGATTTTTAATATATGACGTTAATATTTTTAATATATAACGTTTTAATATTGTTGAAAGGAGTGAGCGATATGTCATGATGGGTCGCGCACAAGTTTTACATATTTTAATTAATTTAATTTATTTAAATAATTGCTGCCGGTCTTTATATTAGGGTTTTTCCATATATTTTTTTTATTTAATTTAAATGAATACATTAATAATAATTATAAATTTTCAGTGTATACATAGTTTTCTTACAAAATTAAATCATCCCCACGAGGTACATTCAAACCCCTTTTCGTTTTTGCTCGCTTGAAAACCATGTAAAATGCAAAGTGGCTTTTTATAGCAACCACTTTTCTGACCCAGCTTTCTATTATTTTATTCAAATTTTAACTGTTCTGCTTTGCGTAGGCATTCTTAAAACTGAACGAATTTTCACAATTTATTTAAACGAGTATTAAATTCAAATTTATACTTTCTTTCAATTATAAAGGAGAACTTTTATACAGAATACTTTGTATAAAAATATAATTTACTTCGCAAGATTTTTATTTAATTTCATTTTATGTGAAAGTCACCCACTGAGAAGATGTTTCTGTGAGTGTCAAGACTTTTTATTTTGAGGTATGCACTTTTTTACAAATCTGTGTTTTCCCTATTAAGGAGTTATTTTTATGCCTTTTGACATTTCAACATTGATGAAGAGGCATACGGAAGTCTGGGTGTTTACAGGCCTTATGACCTGTCATAAGCTGTTGAATTGATCACTTTACGCACGTGTAACATTCACCATTCTACCCATCATGATTGATACCCACACTACTCAAATTTTGCGAAGTGGATAAACTTGAAAGTGGTCAGGTCAGAAGTCGAAATGATCAGTAGATATATAATCAGTGACGTGCCTAGGGTTTACGAGTAAGGCAAGTCCATTATTTTTCACATTCGTGAATACACGATGCACCTATAATTTCTTCACATTATATCATTCCCAGTATAGTAAGAACTCAGAAAGTATTATAAATATAAACAATGTATTATAATTATTGTAAAAATATGCATACATGTAACTTTTGTAAGGTATAGCCATCACCTTGAAATAAAGAAAATGTTCACTTTAATAAAATATCTTCCTCAGATATCAACCATCACCAATAAGAACCATCACCATATAATGGCATGCATATTGTTTAATAATCATATAAGCGCGCGATAATTTAAAAGAAGTCATACATTAATTATGTATTTTTAATCATTTGGTCTAGATTTAGTCATTTTTATTTGGAGTTGTTAGGCAAGCTGGGCTTTTGAGCTTCTAGGGAAGTACCGCCACTGTATATAATATATGAGAAGATGCATGAATGTGGAAGAGGCAACGGGTGTTTGCACAGACATATTGTAGTGGCGTCCTATACTTTCGCGTAATGGTTAGTTACTAAGTTAATTAATTTTGTTTAATTATAAATTTTGCTATTCGGATAGTTCGTAATTATATCAATCAACCGGAAGTTATCTAGATAAATTTTCGCTCAATCTTCATTTATGGAGTGAGAACTCTAACAAAGCAATACTTAATTCACTATATATTTCAATTAACTTCGTCCCTTCTAGTTTTTTAGGGCGAGTGAACGAAATTTAACGAAGGAATTTTGAGGAGAAACAAGAGTTTAAATTAAGCCATAAATTTCTCGCACTTGTTTAAACACAGATGATGAAATGCAATTAAACAGTCTAGTTTCAAGATTACGAATGAAAAACACCCAATTTACCTAAATAATCCTAGGCGTCCTTTGAAATGTTTTATATCTGAAAAAGAAACTTAACGAACACTACAAACATATACAGACTATACAATAGAAAACTACACAAGATAATTTCCTCGTACTGCATAAATATATATGTTCCCCTGTAGTATTTTTTTACATAGCGCTCACTCCTTTTAACAATATCGTATATCAAAAATTATCAATTTTCAGTTGTGCATGTTTTCGGAATGCCCATAAAATGTACTATATCCCAGCAAAAGCAGCATATTTTTAACATAATATTTACCCGCTACAGGGCAGAAAGTTTTGTTTTTGCATTTTGACGAAAAGGTATTGTTTAATTATTTTTTTAAATATGCTTAATATTTTTCAAATGGAGAAAAAAATCTTCAAGTTTCACCTAAAAAGTTCAATAAGGGGCTTGATATTTATTTTTAATACATTTTATTATATTTTTAAACTTTAAAACGATCTCATGAAAAATCAAATGTGTCGATATATGACGTTGTTGAAAGGAGTGAGCGATATATAACATGATATTATAAACAAACAAAGTCCCTCTCCAAGCACAAGAGCTCAGGCTCTTTTTTTGGAGAGGCTCAGCGCAACTAAAATTATAAGTTTGTATTAAGTAGATATGTAAAGATATTGTATTAAATTGAACATATTTAAAATACAAAAAAATATGTTTATAAATATTAAATTGAAAAAACACTGTCCGAGGAAGAATGTATCATTCCGCTTGGTATTAAGTCCAGACGAATTAAGAATCTTTTACAATTTTTTGACATCTCAACATAGATGAAGAAGAATATGGAAGATTAGGTATTTACAGGGCTTATGACCTGTTATGGGTTGGTTAAGTGATCATTTTACACACGCGTAATATTCGCCATCTGCCCATTGATTGACGACAACACTACTCAAATTTTTGGAAGTCATGCATATATTATTTATCAATCTCATGACGTTCCATAATTGAGTTCACAGCAGGCATCTATGATTGGTTTTAGAAAGCTTTTATTTACAAGAGACCCTTTTTATTTGTATGCAAGATCCCAAAAAGCCTATGATAGTTGGTCAGTTCTGTAAATGCCCAGACTTTCAAATTCTTCTTCATCTATGTTGAGATGTCAAAAGTTAAAAAGATGATTTTAAGGGCACATTACCTATTGATTTAATATAATTGTTTGAAACCTTTAAAAAAATCTCGAGTAAAATGATGAATGGGAAACCGCTTTGGTTAGACGCAGTGCTATCTTGATCGTTTATAACATCAGGTTAATGATCAGTATTTTGCTTCAGGTACCAGTCCTGGGTTACACAGGCGAGGTGATCAGTCTTAACCTTCGGCCAGTCCAGGGTTATATATTAAAGTGAATAACACTAATAATTTTGTGATCCCATCCGAGAACGTGATCCTCCTGATGCAAGCACGTCTCATAAACCACTAAGCTACGAAGACGGCGTTGACCAAATTAACATTGTAAATGTTGGTAAGAGAAATTTTGTTTTTTTTTTTGTTTTTTATTTTTTTTATAAGATAATATAGAACGTAAAGTAATGTTGGGAACAGAGTGAATAGTCCACTGAATTCAGTTAAAGCAAATAAAACCCTATCAGCGAAAGCTTAACTGGCAGTACACAATGGAGCCTGAATGTATGGAAGCGAAGCATGAAGTTGTCAAAAGAAGGATGAAAGTAGACTGAATGCAGTCCAAATGCGTTCTCACAGACGAATGTACGGCAAAACGTTGCATGACAGATGTTCCAATTGTGATATTATAAAAAAATGCAAGGCTGAAATAAGCATTATCGATAAAATTAAAAACGGTGTGTTGAGATGGTTTGGTCATGTGAATCGATTGAGTGTAGAAAGGATTGTAAAAAATATGAGGTTGGTAATAAAAGCAGAGGAAGACCAAGGAAAACTTGGCAAAAACAAATTTATTAAATACTTGAAAGCGGTCAGGGAAGGGGTCGGAATAATCGGCGTGTATATACGAGAATATACATGAATGTCAATAAGGCGAAGATTGTGTGCAAAGTCAGATTGGTGTGGCATCCTATTCTCTCTGCCTACCCCTGCGGGGAACGGCATGATGATCAGTTAGTTAGTTAATATTTAGATTTCCTTTTTAGACATGTCCTTGATTACGATTATAACTCCGTGTTTACAACTTCGAATTAGCTAAGTTTAAACCAAGTTATAATTACAAATATTTTGTGAACTGGGTAATCAATCACCCCTTAAATTCAATGTCACGATATAAATATTAAATTCTGTAACGAAAGTTAATTACGCTTTCATATTTCATCTTGTATAAATTGATAAGACCAGAGTACTGGAAGCTATTAATTTTCTTTAAAAGATCCGCAGAGCACCAAATTTCTTCGCTAATTATGATTATAATTACGGTATTTTAGTTATCATTCGTGAATTGAATTAAATTGATAATAAAATAGAAATTGAGAAGGCTTCTTGGAATTTAACACCTTATGTTTGTGCTGGTATAGTAAGACTGTTGGACAGTTTTATTTTTTTAATGAGACATATGGCTCACGATTCATAAATAAAAAAAAACTTGATTTTTCAGGAGATCGTTTTTAATGTTTAAACATGTAATGAAATGTATTAAAAATAAATATCAAGCCACTTATTGAACTTTTTACTGTGCAACAGACCTTTTTAGGTAAAACCTGAATGTTTTTTCTGCATTTGAAAAATATTTAGTATATTTATATAAATAATTAAACAATACTCTTTCTTCAAAATACAAAAACACTTTCTGCCCTGTAGCGGGTAAATATTAAGTTAAAAATGTGCCGCTTTTGTTGGGATATAGTGCATTTTCTGGGCATACCGACAACATGCACAGCTTAAAATTGACGATATTTGATAAACTTATGACGTTGTTGAAAGGAGTGAGCGATATTGCTTCGCTTGAACGATATATATATATATATATATATATATATATATATATATATATATATATATATATATATATATATATATATATATATATATATATATATATATATATATATATATATATATATATATATATATATATATATATATATATAAATATATATATATATATATATATATAAATATATATATATATATATATATATATATATATATATATATATATATATATATATATATATATATATATATATATATATATATATATATATATATATATATATATATATATATATATATATATATATATATTATATATATATATATATATATATATATATATATAATATATATATATATATATATATATATATATATATATATATATATATATATATATATATATATATATATATATATATATATATATATTATATATATATATATATATATTATATATATATATATATATATATATATATGTATATATATATATATTTAAGTTAGACTTGGTAAATACCACTATTTCTCAAAATATAACTGTGACACATGTTTCGCTGTTATACGGTGTTTAAAAACTTTAATTTTTTTTCTCTTTTTTAGTGTGTATATTAGGTTGAAATCGTTAAAACCAATATGCAATGTATTAAAAAAGAACTCCACCGACAAGACACACAAGGTAGCTTGGTGGGTCTCTGCAAAAAAAAGTTCTAAATATGTAAAAATTGTGATTTGAATAAATATCATTTAAATAATATAAAAAAAAACAGGCAAAGAGAGAAAAAAATTCCACGAGAATATAAGCAATAATATAATAGAGATTCAATAATTTTAAACGTATGTTTAGTTCCAGAGTACTGGAAGCTATTAATTTTCTTTAAAAGATCCGCAGAGCACCAAATTTCTTCGCTAATTATGATTATAATTACGGTATTTTAGTTATCATTCGTGAATTGAATTAAATTGATAATAAAATAGAAATTGAGAAGGCTTCTTGGAATTTAACACCTTATGTTTGTGCTGGTATAGTAAGACTGTTGGACAGTTTTATTTTTTTAATGAGACATATGGCTCACGATTCATAAATAAAAAAAAACTTGATTTTTCAGGAGATCGTTTTTAATGTTTAAACATGTAATGAAATGTATTAAAAATAAATATCAAGCCACTTATTGAACTTTTTACTGTGCAACAGACCTTTTTAGGTAAAACCTGAATGTTTTTTCTGCATTTGAAAAATATTTAGTATATTTATATAAATAATTAAACAATACTCTTTCTTCAAAATACAAAAACACTTTCTGCCCTGTAGCGGGTAAATATTAAGTTAAAAATGTGCCGCTTTTGTTGGGATATAGTGCATTTTCTGGGCATACCGACAACATGCACAGCTTAAAATTGACGATATTTGATAAACTTATGACGTTGTTGAAAGGAGTGAGCGATATTGCTTCGCTTGAACGATATATATATATATATATATATATATATATATATATATATATATATATATATATATATATATATATATATATATATATATATATATATATATATATATATATATATATATATATATATATATATATATATATATATATATATATAATATATATATTTATATATATATATAAATATATATATATATATATATATATATATATATATATATATATATATATATATATATATATATATATATATATATATATATATATATATATATATATATATATATATAAATATATATATTTATATATATATATAAATATATATATATATATATATATATATATATATATATATATATATATATATATATATATATATATATATATATATATATATATATATATATATATATATATATATATATATATATATATATATATATGTATATATATATATATAATTTAAGTTAGACTTGGTAAATACCACTATTTCTCAAAATATACTGTGACACATGTTTCGCTGTTATACGGTGTTTAAAAACTTTAATTTTTTTTCTCTTTTTTAGTGTGTATATTAGGTTGAAATCGTTAAAACCAATATGCAATGTATTAAAAAAGAACTCCACCGACAAGACACACAAGGTAGCTTGGTGGGTCTCTGCAAAAAAAAGTTCTAAATATGTAAAAATTGTGATTTGAATAAATATCATTTAAATAATATAAAAAAAAACAGGCAAAGAGAGAAAAAAATTCCACGAGAATATAAGCAATAATATAATAGAGATTCAATAATTTTAAACGTATGTTGAAACACATCAAATAAAGACACATTACTCGTTTGATCAAAAGAACTTTGATTATTATACTATGAAGTAACATCATCTGCTTATATTAATTATAAAGCCATTAATTAAATAACCAAACCAAGTATAAAAGAGTTATTTATAAATGGATAATTGAGGAGGGTAGATCTGAAATGAATCATGTCGTATTTGATTGCATTTAATAAACATTTTTTTTTTTAATACAGTTTCATAAACGAAAAAAGTCCGCCTCCGTAGTGTAATGGTCAGCACGCTCGGCTACCGTCTTGGAGGTCCCAGGTTCGATTCCCAGGGGGGGTCAAATAAATATAAGTGATTTTTTCACTGTAATATTTATTCAATGTTTCCCTGGACTGGTACCTGAAGCGGAGGGCTGATCACCTTTCCTTCATGTGTAAACGATCAAGATAACACTGCGTTTATATGACGCAGTGCCCTATGCATCATTGGGGTGCGGATAAGGGTTTTATTATTATTATTATTATAAATACCTCTATTTTTAGATTTATAGGTGCTTCAACTTGACATGAAATATCTATCGTTCTTCCTTATATGAAAGAATATGGAAGTCTCAGCATCCCTGGGCTTACTACCTGGCATTTGGCTGGCTTAAGCGATCACTTTTTACGCTTGTGTAACGTACACCATTCTGCCCATTATTGAACATCTATATTGAATTAATTATTGAAACCTTTATATTTGCAATGGTTTCAGAACCTTCCACATGTAGGTTGAATATTCCAGTGTCTGATATTAAATATTGTTGATGATAAGATGTTTAAAAATGATACTGAATGCACCAAAACAGGTGTTTAAAAAGATTGAAAGAAAAAGTGGTATTTTCCAAGTAAAATACAATTAAAATGAAATATGGAACAAAGGCAAAATAAAGGAATGGGTAAATGATCAAGAGTTCATTCTATGAAAATTGTAAAATACTTTATAATTTTTTTTTCTTTATTTTTTGTGTGTACGAGTATCTTAGGTTAAAATAGATAAAAACAATAAGAAATGTATGTTTCTAAAAAGAACTTCACCGACAAGACACACAAGGTACCTTGGTGGGTCTCTGCAAAAATATTTTAAATATACTTACAACATTTTGAGTGTGTCCAAATACTCTTTCACAAATCTGGATTATCTCCAATTATAGGAGTTAGTTTTCATATTATTTTTTGATATCTCATCATGGATGAAAAAAAATATGGAAGACTGGGAATTTACGGGGCTGACGACCGCCATAGGCTGGTTTAAGTGATCACTTTATACACGTGTAACATTCACCTATTCTACCCATTATTGACAACCATACTACTCAAATTCTTGGAAGTTCTATATACTTATATGAACCAATTTTAGAAACCTTGTTCTTGAATTACCAGAACTTCGCTAGAGACATCTATTGGTGAGATGAAAAGAAGCTTTTTATTGAGCAGAAACTCTTATATTAGTATGTGAGGTCCGAATCCTGGATTTTAATCACATATATGAGAGACGCCAGAAAATATCATTTTCATTTTTATTATTTTAGCTTATAATTTGCCCAGAAAAGATGCCCAGACTTCTATATTCTTCTTCATCTTTGATGAGATGTCAAAAATAATATATTAATAATGTTTATAATTGTTCTTTAAATAAATGTATACAATTTACAAATAAAAAAAATGAAGTTTTTCTAATTGATGCCACGTTAATTTGATCGTTTGGTATGTAAAACCAAGGTGATTATTTCTACGCTTTAGATACAAGTCCAAAATTTAATTAAATAAATATAAGAGAAAAAAAAATCCCTTACAAATACAGGATCCGGGAAAAAGACCTCTAGAGAACCGACCTCTGATTTATAGAGGACGCTGTGTGCGTTATGATGGATGAAAAAAATACTATGGGGGCAAACATAGATACGGTCGGTTCTAAAAATATATGTAATATGGGAGAAAGGAACGTGTAGAATAATCCCTATCTTCTAGAAGGTTTAATATCGCCCTGCCCCTCGTAACAAATGCCTCGTTAAGAGGAACTCTAGGGGTTGGGGAAAGGTGAAGAATGCGCTAAGTTTGGTTATTAAACGCCTCCATTATTCATACGACGCTTATTCAAATGAGAACGATATTTTAAGAATCATTATTACCGAAAAGAGGAAAACTTTAAAATTTTATCGAATTAAGAATGAAAAAAAAGTTAATAATATTAGTATCTTACCACTCACCGAGATTTTTATGTCTAACGGTTTCGAGACGTACCTGTCTTTCGTCAGGACAATCACTACCACAGCATGCAAACAATACTACCCTTCATTACCATAGCACTATTAACACACTTAAAACTACACAAAATGTATAAAACATGCAATTTTTGGTCGACCCGAAGACCAACATGCACTTAAAGCTCAGCACAAACATGTGTTACGAGCCGATTGAAACGCATGTGTTAAATATTTTGTGTAGTTTTAAGTGTGTGAATAGTGCTATGGTAGTGAAGGGTAGTATTGTTTGCATGCTGTGGTAGTGATTGTCCTGACGAAGAGACGGGTAGACGTTAAAATCTATACTAATATTATTAACATTTTTGGAAAAAAAATAAATAAGTTAAAATGACTAACCACAAAGTAATTGCTTTAAATATTAATAATATTGAGAATATGAAAAAAATGTAGGAAGCCCATACGAAATTCGGTATATTTTTTCTCCGTGAAAGAATCCAAATAAATCACTTGGAAGTTAAAAATTCAAGTACGTATTTACGTATAAAATAATGGTATCTGAACTTTGTTTAAGGCGGGATTATCAATGGCCCGCAACATTTTTTCATTAACCCTTCCCTTCCGGTGCTGAAATAAAAACGCGCGTCCCAGTGTTGGGTAGTCACTACACAATAAAAAATTAGCGATTTAAAATCGCAAAAATACGGATATTCATAGCTAATCCCCTTAATTAAGTGTAAATTAAGTAAAAATTAGGTAAAAAATTATGAAAACTTAGATTCATTTGCCAAAACATTATAAACCATCCGTGTGTTTGATAATGTCTTAATAAACCACACTCATGAGTGTTTGATAATGTCTTAATAAGACGAAACGCGTCACATATTATCATATATCGCTCACTCCTTTCGAGAACGTCATAATTCAAAAAACTTGATTTTTCAGGAGAACGTTTTTAAAGTTTAAAAATATAATACAATGAATTCAAAATAAATATCAAGCCATTTATTGAACTTTTTACTGTGCAACAGACATTTTTAGGTAAAACCTGAAGGTTTTTTCTCCACTTAAAAAATATTTATTATATTTAAAAAAAAATTAAACGATACCTTTTTTCAAAATGCAAAAACAATACTTTCTGCCGTGTAGCGGGTAAATATTAAGTTTAAAATATGCCGCTTTTGCTGGAATATAGTACATTTTATGGGCAATCTGAAAACAATCATTTTTGATTTATGACGTTCTTGAAAGGAGTGAGCGATATATGTAAATAAAAGTAGAATTCAATCCAATAACCGTGATTTATTTTGGGTATATTACTTAACAATTTAATATGGAATTCTACCAACTGTCTGCTGTTACAAAAAAAATGTATGTAAATTGATCATGTAACCAGTCGATGATCGTTCACAAGCCCTATAAATACCTAGACTTCCATATTCTCCTATTTTATAAATAGTTAAAACTAAATTGAACTGTTAGAAATTTTAAAGGGCAAAGCATAAAATAATTACGTGAACGATTGGACGATTTGTTCGAAACGGAATTTAACCTTTAAATTGGCGGTGGAGTTTCAGAATTTTGGAAATAACGTTTTCCACAGGTAAAGGAATGAAAATTAAGGAAATTCAATTAAATAACTTTCAAATATTAAATACGAAAATTACCGGTGAATACGTGTTTACGAAGTTACGATGTGGGCGTATTTATAAAACTAACTAACAAAATGTCAGGCGGTGCAAAATACACTAAGTTTGAATATTTAAATATATATATTTATATATATATATATATATATATATATATATATATATATATATATATATATATATATATATATATATGTGGTTACAAAAGTAAATAAATCTTTAAGTTTATTTTACTCAGGCTAAAAGCTCCGTAGTGTCCGCCTCCGTAGTGTAATGGTCAGCACGCTCGGCTACCGTTCTGGAGGTCCCGGGTATATATATATATATATATATATATATATATATATATATATATATATATATATATATATATATATATATATATATATATATATATAAATATATATGTATAAATATATATATATAATAATAAAAATATATATATATATATATATAAATATATATATATATATATATATATATATATATATATATATATATATATATATATATATATATATATATATATATATATATATATATATATATATATATATATATATATATATAAATATATATATATATATATAGAAATGCACAGGCTACAAGCTTTAAATAACAGGGATTATTCAAACAGAGATTTAAGAACTAACGTTTTTCGCCAGTATGCCCACGAAATATAACAATAAAACATGTTGATATTAACTTACGTGATATTTAATTAAGGATACGAGGAAAACACTTAATAATATAACGTCAGTATGATAAAATGGAAATACGCCGAGGTTCTGTTTGCTTTGTACGAATAAAATTAATCTAGCCTGAAGTATGTGTCAATACTGATAATTAATGGCCACGAAATTACGCACCGCTCTGTCATATAAAAATCCCGGCTGAATTTCTCAGATACGAAATGAGCAGCGCTGAAAAATATTACCCTTCAGATTTTTTGTTCAGTATGAAAGTTAGATAGAAATATTATGACGTTCTAAGGACGTAGAAATATTATGAGTTTTCATTCAAGATTTAAGGGTGACGTTTTTCAAACTGGTTTTGTATTGTAAATCGTTTTGTATATGTATTTCATATTATTTTTTGACATCTCATCAAAGATGAAGAAGAATATGGAAGTCTGGGCATTTACGGGGCTGACGACCGTCATAGGCTGGTTTAAGTGATCACTTTACACACGTGTACCATTCACCAATTCTACCCATTATTGACAACCACACTACTCAAATTCTTGGAAGTTCTATATAACTTATATTCTTATTTGAGTGGGTTTACTCTTTATGTAGTTAAATTTTTTTTTATGTAATTCCCGCTTGAGTGAATTTACTCTTTATGTTTCTAATTTGTTAAAATTTCATGGAATTCTTGAGTGAAAAATTCTAGGCAAGAACACACTCTATTTAAATATTAAAATAAAATGTTTGTATGAAACCAACTTTTGGGCTTATAAAAGGCATGAATTTATAAATAAGTAGGCAACCCTTACTTTAAGCAAGTAAAGCGCTCATCCTTGTGTATTCACGTCTAACTACGGCTCAAATTGTACCGTACCGCAACCGCAGAACGCCGGCCTTTGTGGATATTGGTACTTAATATTCCGACAAAGTGCCCGCTAATGCGTTTAGTACCTCCGTGAGTTCTGATTTCACAAATTACAAAGGTCTGCGTTGTTTTTCAGAGGAGAGTTTTCCTTCTATTAGAGCAATGGTCACCAACATGCGGCCCGCGGGCCAGATTCGGCCCGGCAAATATTTTCATCCGGCCCTCTAAATACTATCAATTTCTGCGTATAAATCATTCATAAAGGATACATTTTACAAAAAAAAGCTTTTTTAATGTTTTTTCACATTTTCAATAAATTTCGCAACTTAGTTAAAAAAAAAATTGCTTTGCAAGAGCAGATCTGTCAGGAAGCCAAGATGCTTCTGTATCAGATCTGGGTATGCGGTGGGACAGCTTTCAGTTTACAAAAAAAAAACTATATTTACTATATTTAACTATCATGTTGCTTCACCGCCAGGGTAGGCAGAGAGAACAACCATACCACCCTATATTTGCAAACAATCCTCGCCTGTTCCACATTCATACATCTCCTTTCGTACATACCCGCCAATTATTTTGACCCCTGACCTAACCGATTTCGAGTAACTAACTAATTAGTCATCAAGCCGCTTCCCCAAAGCAGAAGGAAGAGAGAATACTATGCCACACCGATCTGTCTTTGCAAACGATCTCCGCCTCTTTCACATTCATGCGTCTTCTCACACATACCCGCTGATGATTCCGACTCTTGATCTGACTAATTTCCAGACCATGCCAAGATTGACTAGATATCCTTACATTCAAACAATAATTGTTATACTATGCAATCAGCCGCCTCCGTAGTGTAATGGTCAGCACGCTCGGCTACCGTTCTGGAGGTCCCGGGTTCGATTCCCAGAGGGGGTTTGATAAATAAAAGTGATTTTTCACTCTAATATTTATTCAATATTACCCTGGACTGGTACCTGAAGCGGAGGGCTGATCGCCTTTCCTTCGTGTGTTAACAACGATCAAGATAACTCTGCGTTTATATGATGCAGTACCCTATGCACCATTGGGGTGCGGATGAGGGTTCGAATGAATGCAATCAGCTTAATATAATATCTAAAGCAATTGGATTATATTTGGTGTAAGAATTAATTTTTTCATCTTTTCTCCCAGGTTTAAAAAATAATAAAATCTGCCTTTTTTCCATAAAGTTGGTTAGTTTAGGTTAGGTTAGATTTATATTATCCAGTTCCCTATGCACCATTGGGGTGCGGATAAGGGTTCGAATGAATGCAATTAGCTCAGTATAATATCTAAAGCAATAGGATTATATAATAATTAATTTTTTCATGCGTTCTCCCATGTTAAATAATCAAATCAGGTTAAATAAAAAACCAATCAAATCTGCCTTTTTCCATAAAGTTGGTTACCACTGTAAAAGAGGGCACTGTAATACCTTAGTTTGCGTTAATTGATAATAAGAGACGTGCCATTCCGTTAATGAAAGATATTTAACCAGAAGGATTATAGATTGTTCTTAATGAGCGAGGATTTTACTCATCCAGGTACTTTGTGTGTAAGAACTCTCACGAAATATTTTCTAATTCAAGGCATTAGTGATAATCGTCGAAACTCGTCCACCAAATGGCAAGATTCATCATTTGATATATAATAAGTTGAGGATATTAGTGATAATCGTCAAGACTCGTCCATCAAATGGCAAGATTTATCATTTAATATAAAATATGTTGAAAATATTAGTGATTATAGCCAAGACTCGTCCACTAAATGACAAAATTTATTATTTAATATAAAATAAGTTGAGGCTTTTTAGTGATAATCGTAAAGACTCGTCGACTAAATGGTAAGATTTATTATTTTATATGAAATAACTTAAGGATTTTAGTGATAATCGTCACTATTTTGAATATTTTAACACAATAATTACAATAACTATGTAGATTATTAAAATGTATTTTGGAGAAATAAATACTTTCTTTTTTTAACCATTCACATTTTCATTAAAAACCAACTAGATTATGCAACAACCTGTTGCCCTCTTCAGGGTTTTTTATGTCATAAAACAAACCCTGAAGAAGGCAACATGTTGTTGCCGAAACAAGTTGATTTTTAATAAAAATGTGAGTGGATAAAAAAACAAAGTATTTTATTTCTCCAAATTAGATAATCGTCAAGACTCGTTTACTAAATGGCAAGATTCATCATTTGATATCAAATTAGTTGAGAATATTAGTGATTATCGTCAAGACTCGTCCACCAAATGCAAAATTTATTGTTTGAATATAAAATACTTTTAGATGGATTTTAATTTTTTACTATAATATTACATAAAGTATATGTGTAGAATGTTAAGTGCGCGTAAACTTCAAAACATAAAAACGTGACAAAGAGTGCCTATGTTAATAAAATATACATCAAACAGTATTTCCAATTCATTAAACAATTTGATAAAGGTTAAAGTTTCAGGATCCCTAAAAGAAAAGTGTGATAGGTTTTACAAGAATCCGCTCCTATAAAAAGGGGACTATTCTTCAACTCGTCTTTATCTCTCGCATGTAGTTAAGTCTTGTCGTTATATATTGTTTCAATTCGATGAACTGAGTTTTTCTACATTTTGACATTTCGACATAGATCGATAATTATTGGATCACGAATTGATGTATTTGACCATAGATCTCGGAAATACATATTTATCAAAACTATAAATTCGTGATCACAAATAATTATTTTTTGACATCTCAACATAGATAAAGAAGTATACAGATGTTTTGGGTATTTACAGGGCTTACGATAAAGGCTTGGTTAAGTAATCACTTTACACACGTGTAACAATCACCAATTCTACCCATCATTTTAGGCAAGTCACGTTCAAAAGCGAAGAAAAAGCTGATTGAAAAAAATATTTTTGGAAAGCAAACTTTCTTAGGTGACTTTCGTTAATCGATAATCGGACGAGAATTGAGAGTAAAATTTCAAGGACGCGTCACGATTATTTGTAACATTTCTTAACAAGAGAGAGAAAAAACGATACAATATAGAGAGAAGAAGAAATAAAGCTATACACATTCAGACGCCACAGGAGTGGAGCAAAAGAGAGTGTTGTTTATGTAATATGAAACTTAGTGTTTTGTGATTATTTACGTTTATGTAGTTGTAATTTTGTACTGTTGTATTTCTTTTGAGATGCTCTCCTCTCTGTGTCTCTCACACTAAATCTCTATTATTCTTTATTTTTAAAGTTTCACTTCTAAATGATGCTGTTTTTAATTTGTGTTACGTTTTGGTAAAACACGATTCAAGAATAGTCTCCTTAGCAGGGTGCCACTATAACTTTATTGACATTTTTCGGTATCACAAAACTTTATGAGTTTGGAAACACGAAAGGTCATCTAAACGATGTAGCCTTAAGGTGATGGAGAAGTGCTGTCAAAGTGTGATACGCAAGTAACGACGGGTGAATGGTGATGATGATATTTATATAGAATATAAGAAGTATGAGGTGGAAGTGAAGGATAGAATTGTCAAAAGAAGGATCTAAGTAGAATGAATTTTATTCCAAATGAATAGATGTTCGAATGATGAAATAAGAATAGAATGCAATGCTGAGATGAGCATTATTGATAAATTAAGAAGAGGAGATGTTTTAGCCATGTGAAACAAATGAATGGGGAAAGAACGGTATGGTAGGTACACACACATATATATATATATATATATATATATATATATATATATATATATATATGTGTGTGTGTATATATATAAATATATAAATATATATATATATATATATATATATATATATATATATATATATATATATATATATATATATATATATGTATATATATATATATATATATATATGTATATATATATATATATATATATATATATATATATATATATATATATATATATATTTATATATATATATGTATATATATATAAATATATATATATATTTATATATATATATATATATATATATATATATATATATATATATATATATATATATATATATATATATATATATATATATATATATATATATATATATATATATACATATATATATATATATGTATATATATATATATATATATATATATATATATATATATATATATATATATATATATATATATATATATATATATATATATATATATATATATATATATATATATATATATATATATATATATATATATATATATATATATATATATATATATATATATATAAATATATATATATATATATATATATATATATATATATATATATTTATATATATATATACATATATTGATCAGTAGAATACTTATTCAATATTATGAAACAAAAATAAGAATCCTGAAAAATGAAAAATTTAAAAAGAGGTACCAAAAAACTGATCTAAGGCGTAGATGTTTGGGAATAAACGTGTTAATATCTGGCACTTTTACTGAGGTCATATTTTAATTTTTTGGTAAGTCATAAGCTGGCCTAACACCCCTTTAAAGGAATACGTAGGATTATGGGACACCCTGTATATACAGAGTCAAGCTGGCATCATCTGGCGATTCCCATGTATTTTTTTAACGTCTCGTGTTTACGTTTTTAAGACGTATTTTCGGAGATGTACCGTTATTGATGTCACCTCACTGTTATTAAAAAGACCTCTTTAATTACTTTAGTGAACTAGTTGAAAGGGCGTGGCGTTGCGTGCTACAAGGAGCATGTAGCCAACCAAATATATATAAAGGAATTACCGTTGATGACATAATACACTAATGTAATTAGATTTTTCAGCTAATCAATGTTTGTACAGAAATATTATTTACCACATTTTGGGTCAATCATTGTTTAAAAATCTCGGTTTCTCCACTTCAGGGGGCCTTTTTACATTTTGATATACTTACAAACATAAATGAAGAAGAATGTGAATGTCTGAGTGTTTACAGGGCTATGACATGTCGCTCACTACTTTCAACAACGTCATATATCAAAAATCGTTAATTTTCAGTTTTACATATTTTCAGAATGCCCGAAAAATGTACTATATCCCAGCAAAAGTGGCATATTTAAAACTTAATATTTACCCGCTACAGGGCAGAAAGTGTTGTTTTTGTATTATGAAGAAAAGGAATTGTTTAATTATTTTTTTTAAATATTCTTAATATTTTTTAAATTTAGAAAAAACATTTAGGTTTTACCTAAAAAGATATGTTGCACAGTAAAAGGTTCTAATCGTTTTTTATATATAAGACGTTTTTGAAAGGAGTGAGCGATGTCATGTTTGAGGCGAATGTAAAAGTAAATACATAGTAGCAAATAAAGACCGAGGAAAACATGGCATCATCAAGTATTTCAAATATTTTTTATGAGAAGCATAATAATGTGGGGGAGGCAAAGATCGTTTGCAAAGACAGATTGGTATGGCGTTCTTTTATCTCTGCATAATCCTGTGGAGAAGCGGCATTATAGTTAGTTAGTTAGTTAGCTGTTCCAGTCGATTTTGTTTAATACGTATTAGTACATATACTTCCCAGAAAACAATGATATTCGATATTCTGTCTGATATACAGAATATGTATTATTTATAATGAGCATGGATTAATTTTAATCCTTATAAATGTAGAGGGATTATAGCATTTGATGATAAGCGTGACCTAAATGCACTAAATTTAATCCCCTACAACTGATATATACAAAAAATATGCATGGTTCAAAGAGGAGTGTTTTAAAGACCCCAGTAGCGTTTATTGAAATATTGCATGTAAAAATAATATGGAGCTTACGACACATGACCAACTGTCAGTATCATGTTTTGTTAAAATTATTTATATTTATTTATCATTAGTATTGGACCTCACATACTAATATAAGAGTTTCTGCTTAGTATAAAAGCTTCTTTACATCTCACCAATAGATGTCTCTAGTGAAGTTCTAGTGATTCAAGAACAAGGTTTCCAAATTGGTTCATATATATAGAACTTCCAAGAATTTGAGTGATGTGGTTGTCAATAATGGGTAGAATTGGTGAATGTTACACGTGTGTAAAGTGATCACTTAAACCAGCCTATGACGGTCGTCAGCCCCGTAAATGCCCAGACTTCCATATTTTTCTTCGTCTTTGATAAGATGTCAAAAATAATATGAAAATAACTCCTGTAATTGGAGATAATCCAGATTTTGTGAACAAGTATTTGGACACACTCAAAATGTTGTCAAAATAATAGCTGTTTTACTTAAAATGTTGTGGCGCGCAGTAGTTAGAGTGAATAAAATAAAATGTCTCAGTTAAAATATAAATAAATAACACACGGTGATATGGACCATAGGATCATAAGATCTCGTATGTATCGGATAGCTTTGACCGTAGACCGTGCAAATATTTTTATCAAAACGATAAACTGAAGAGGTGTTCAACATCTTGAAGCAAAAAATGAACATCTTGAAAAAAGTTTTCAATATCTTGAAACAAAAAATGAACATCTTGAAACAAGTTTAAACATCTTGAAACCAAAAAATGAACATCTTGAAACAAGTTTTAACATCTTGAAACCAAAAAATGAACATCTTGAAACCAAAAAATGAACATCTTGAAACAAGTTTTAACATCTTGAAACCAAAAAATGAACATCTTGAAACAAGTTTTAACATCTTGAAACCAAAAAATGAACATCTTGAAACAAGTTTTCAACATATTGAAACAAGAAATGAACATTGGTGTTTTTATTATCTCCAAAAATACTTAAATTTCAAACTATTTCTGCGAGTCCAAGCGGCTCATCATTAAAAAAATGTTATCAAATTGTGGTAGAGTGGGTTTGAACATAGAAACTCTGACTCAAAAGTCCGCGACACTAACCACGGGACCACAACCGACACAGTTATCGAGAGAAACGTTGTTTAAGGCGGAATTCAAGTAGTCGTATGTTGAGTTGCGTATCTAGGGATGACTAAAGGTAGGGGGTAGATTGATATACGATGGACAATTTACGATGGATATACTTAAATAATGCCTTCTCGATTTGTCGTGACGTAGAAAAATGAGGTGTAATTCTTCCAAATCAGCAACCACATGTTTTGGTTCACTTACTTTGTACGCTACAGGAATTCTAGATACATTATTTATAAAACCAAGTTTAATTGAAGTCTTTCCCATTTCGTTGTGAAATAACGAAGACTTTCTTTCATATATTTTTTTAAATAATAAAAATGTAACTTTATTTTAAAATCACTATTAATATTTTATTATAACTTAATTATAACGTCTACAGGTTTCGAAGCTAACCGCTTCTTAATACAGACAAGTATTAATCAATCTTGATGAAGAAGCGGTTAGCATCGAAACCGGTAGACATTATAATTAAGTTATAATAAAATATTAAGTGATTTTAAAACAAAGTTACATTTTAATACAATGGAAAATCACAAAGTTAGTGCTTTGAATAAAAATAATATATTTTTTTTTGTTTACAATAATGTTAGTATATAAACCACTCATTGAGATTTTTATGTCTACTGGTTTCGAGACTGACACGTTTCTTCGTCAGGACAATCACTATAACAGCATGATAAACAATACTACCCGTCACTACCATAGCACCATAGCCATAAGTGTGTGAATAGTTAATCTTTATGAAGAAGAAGATGGAGGTCTGGGCATTTGCGAGGCTTACGACCGTCATATAATTATAAGCAAAATAATAATGATATATTCTGTCGTTTCTCATGTAAGTGATTATAACCCAGGATTCGGACCTCACATACAAATGAAAGAGTTTCTGCTCACTAAAAATCTTCTTTCATCTCACCAATAGATGACAGGAGCCGTAGCGTAGTTGGGTAGACGCTCGACTGCGAAACTGGCGTCGCGGGTTCGATTCGCACCAATTGCAAAGTAAATTTAAAAAATAGTTATTTTCAATTGGTCTGGGTGTTTGTGATGTATTCTTCACATTTACTTTCCCTATATTTACTATCCTAACTGCTGATAAGCTTCTTAATATAGAGGCTTTGCGGGTTACTCCTTTAAAAAAACGTCTCTCGTGAAATTCTAGTGATTCAAGCACAATGTTTCGAAATTGAACCAAACATAAAGAAGTTCCCAGAATTTGAGTAGTGTGGTTGTCATTCATAGGTAGAATTGATAAATGTTTCACGTGTATAAAGTGACCTATATGGAACAAAGGCAATATAAAGGCATGATCAAGAGTTAATTTATGAAAATTGTAAAATGTGTATATTCTTAAATTGTCTCTCTTTTGTGTGTGTATATTAGGTTAAAATGGTTAAAAATAGTAAAAATTTATGTAAAAAGAACTCCACCGACAAGACACACAAGGTGGGTCTCTGCAAAATATATATTTTTTAAATATTTTAAAAATTGTGATTTAATTAAATGTATACAATTGATGTTAATGAAAAAATAATAAAAAAAAACAGCCTATGACGGTGCTAAGCCCCGTAAATGCCCAGACTGCCATATTCTTCTTCATCTTTGTTGAGGTCAAAAAAATAATATGTGCGTTTATTTTACCTACTTTAAGATAAACATTTTAAATTAAGATAGAGGCGAGTGGAAATATTTTATTGCTCGTAGTCGCGTTTCAGTTTTCAACTTCCTGCCAAGTAGCAGAAACTTTTCCCGGTAATCAGAACATATTATCAAACTTTACTCTTGTGGCCGCTACTTGCTAAACTTAGATATCTAACGTGCAAACTTTAGATTGAAATTCACATTAATTAGCATTAGTTAGTTGGAAGTGCACAATGGAGTCCTGGTTCTAACCCTAATACATGGAAGTGAGGCATGGAGCTGGTAATATAAGGATAAAAGTAGACTGAATACAGTCAAAATGCGATTTCTCAGTGCGGCAAGACTATGTTTGTGATAAAAACCTATAAACCTGAAAGCTTAACTAGCAGTACCCAACGGAGCCCTGGTTCCAACCCTAACGTATGGAAGTGAAGCATGGAATTGGAAAAACAAGGATGAAAGTAGACAGAATTCAGTCTAAATGCGATCCCTTAGACGAATGTTCGGCAAAACGATGTACGATGGATGTTTGAATGGTGATATAAGAAAACAATGCAAAGCTGAGATAAGCATTATCGATAAAATTAAGAAACGTATGATGGTTTGGATATGTGAATCAAACGAGAAAAAAGAAGAAAACGTAATTTATGAGGCGAATATGTATAGGCGGTTACTCATAGAAGCATAGGGAAACCGAAGAAAACTTGTCATGAACAAGTTATTAAAAAAAAATAAAGTGATCGGGTCTGTCTTTGTAACCAATCTTCACCTCTTCCACATTCATGGAACTCATTATACAAATCCTCCGATTATTCCGACTCCTGATCTGATCACTTACTAGTATTTGAAATAGTCGATAATGCCAAGTTATCTTCGGTCTTTCTCTGCTGCTTTTTCCAACTATATTCGTATCATGAATTCGTTGTACTGTTCTTTCTCCACTCATACGTTCTACGAGTCCAAATCATCTGAACACACATTTTTCTTAATTTTGTCGATATTGCATATCCCAACCTTGAATTTTTTCGTTAATTCACTATACAAACATATATCATACAACGTTTTGCCGCACACTTGTCTGAGAATTCGCATTTGATATTATGTTTAGTATGTCCGCCTCCGTATCGTTATGGTCAGCACGCTCGGCTACCGTTCTGGGGGTCCCGAGTTTGATTCCCAGGGGGTAGAAATAAATATAAGTGATTTTTTCACTCAAATATTTATTCAATATTACCCTGGACTGGTACCTGAAGCGAAGGGCTGATCACCTCTCCTTCATGTGTTAACGATCAAGATAACACTGCGTTTATATGATGCAGTGCCCTATGCACCGTTTGGCGCGGATAAGGTTTAGAATTGAAATCATTGCATATCCAAACCTTGCATTATTTCCTTATGTCACCATTCGAACATCTATCATGCATCGTTTTACCGCACACTTGTCTAAGAGATAGCTTTTGGCATTGTATATACCATGTAACTCAAAAGTGGTCTTATTCAAGTGTTTTATTTTTATATTTAAATTTTATTTTATTTTATTCAAATGGTGGCGTAAAATACTGGGTGTATAGTAAAATATAGGTCAGGGAAAATAATTAGCGTGTATTCATCCCCTCTAGATTCTCATCAACCCCTGGTAAGCCAACCCCTTAACAAGTAAGCATAATTAGTAGTTAGACTTTGAACATATTATTTTTTGAAATCTCAATAGAGACGAAGAAGAATATTAAAGCCTGGGCATAAAGTGATCACTTTACACACGTGTAACATTCACCAAGTCTACTCGTTGGTATATTGGATCTATGGTCCACCCATAGGCATCAACAAATAGAGCCGCCAATAATTTGGCAATGTCAATAATATCAATATAAGTCCATCGTTTCTGTGACGTCATTCATTACCAACTTACGAAAACAGCGTTTTTACGAAGGCGAATTTTCCAAACGAAAATTATGAATGAAAATATTGATTATATAGGCTGTTACAAACATAAAATGAGTCTTACACAATCTTTTAAAGGTTGAGTATGTTAAATTTGATCCTCCCGAGTGATAACACCCCATTCAATAATTGCAGTTCTCTTCTGCTCTCCCCACTTTGCTTCGGTAAATACTACCCTTTTAATAGTGACTGTCCTATATTCTTGTGACGTGGGGGGTGCACACGTTCATCCCAGCTCTGAGGGTGGAAGACGACGCCTACCGACGCCTGTCGCCATGACGACGCCGCCCGAAATGAGCGTCGGTCAGGAGCGACCTAGTGAAAAGCATTAATGATGCCTTCGAAACAGTGTCAAATGTACTGCGATAAAGGGCAATGATACTGATACTACTATCACGTTTCTTTGCAGGGGTAGGCAGAGAGACGGAGGGGATGGAATGCCACCCTCGTCTGTCATTAAATTTGGTTAGCTGTGATTAAATTTGAGGAAAACATATTTTTGTATTTAGGAGTACCAACAGCTATATAAATACAAGATAGCAGACAAAATAATTAACAAATACATAGATACATGATTTATAAAAAAAATCATTAAAAAACACACACGTGCGCTCACATGGACATACTACACATATCGCTCACTCCTTTCAACAACATCAAATATCAAAAATCGTCAATTTTCAGTTGTGCATGTTTGCGGAATGCCCAGCAAATGCACTATATCCCAGCAAAAGCGGCATATTTTTAACTTAATATTTACCCACTACAGGGCAGAAGGCTCGCTGTTTTTGCATTTTGAAGAAAAGGTATTGTTTAATTATTTTTTTTAATATTCGAAATATTTTTCAAATGGAGAAAAAACGTTCAGATTTTACCTTTAAAAATCTGTTGCACAGTTAAAACATATACACACACGCATCCATACACATATATACACGTACATATGCACAATTAACCATTATTCGGAGAGCAAGCACCGCACACTAATGTGATTATTCTCGAATAATTTTATGTTAAAAGTTTTCGAGATTGCATTAAAATTATAAAAAGTTCGCAATAAATATGAGAACTGTCTATAATTAGTATTTTGAATATGATCTGGTAAACAATTGCAAAAACGACCCTGTTGTGTGGCTGTAATGTACAATAGACGGCGCTGCCATGGCGGTAAAAAAATGGAACGAAAAAGCAGATTTTAATTTATCTCAGGTAAACACCCGTCAAAGGTTTTGAGATTTTGAACAAACTAACGTTTACATCTCCTTTATTTTTATTTATCTTCACCAAAAAGTTACATTTCTAATATTGCACGAAAAATCCTTTAAATGCAGATCTGTTCTGTTTACTGTATTCTATCAAAATCTTAATTAAAGTCGCGACAAAACGTCACCAATCATATGTTAAACCATTATGAAATCAATGAATCGCACCAAAACGTAACAATTTTACAAACAAGAATTCGTGATTGCTTAAAATCATTTTTAATGGAAATGTAACGTTTTGGTGAGGACCTCCACATATCGCTCACTCCTTTCAACAACGTCATATATCAAAAAACTAGATTTTTCAGGAGATCGTTTTTAAAATTTAAAAATATAATACAATGTATTAAAAATAAATACTAAGCCACTTATTTTTACTGTGCAACAGATCTTTTTAGGTAAAACCTGAATGTTTTTTCTCCATTTGAAAAATATTCATTGCATTAAAAAAAAATATTAAACAATAACTTTTTTTCAAAATGCAAAAACAACACTTTCTGCCCCGTAGCGGGTAAATATCAAGTTAAAAATATGCCACTTTTGCTGGGAAATAGTACATTTTCTGGGCATTCCGAAGACATGCACAACTGAAAATTGTCGACTTTTAATATATGACGTTGTTGAAAGTAGTGAGCGATATGTGTATGATAAAAATATTTAAAAAAAGGTTTTTTTTTTATAAATCTTGTCAAGGTGAGAAGTATCGAAGTATATTATTATCTGAGGAAAAGGGTAAATACACCCTTACACAATTCGGCAAACAAAATTACCTAATAGCAAATATAGTGACAAAGTGGTAAGCAAATACGATATTAAATTATCTTCTGAGTATATTTGAGTAATCGGTCCAGTGGTCGTCAAACGTTTTAGCCAAAGACCCAAATATGTATATTATAACGATTTAAAAATGTCTTGTGAGCCAAATCTGAAATTCTAGTACATCTTAATAATTTTTTTAGACCTTTATTAAATTATGAGTACATTGAATTAAACTTCATTTCAATCTTAACCTTTCCGGGAGTATGGACGTAAATGAACGTCGAAGTCCTTCTGCCGGTTAGTATGATGTAACTTGAATAGCAATGACATCTTTGGATATTTGTGTGCAATTTTGTCATAAAATATAACCTAGAAATAGTGAGTTTTTTTACAGAATTATTTTTATTTCAAAATTATTATTTAAAAAAAAAAATCCATCTTCATAATAACTATCTCCATAAACGTCAGTAATGGACATTAGGATGCTAGAATCATGGGTGCTTTTTCGAATATGAAAATGTTGCCGATTTAGATACCATTTTTGGAATAAAGGGTTTAATTAATGTTTTTGCGTTGTGGCCCTTTGGCATTTAACATCGAAATATGGATATGTATATATATGTATATATGCCTATATATATATATGTATATATGCCTATTTTGAGACCATTTTTTTCATAATACTATAAGTTATTTGTATATTTTCGATTTTTAATGTTCATATAAGTATTATTATTATTATTATTATTATTTTTTGACATCTCATCAAAGATGAAGAAGAATATGGAAGTCTGGGCATTTACGGGGCTGACGACCGTCATTGGCTGGTTTAAGTGATCACTTTACACACGTGTAACATTCACCAATTCTACCCATTATTGACAACCACAATACTCAAATTCTTGGAAGTTCTATATATATCAATCAATTTAGAAACCTTGTTCTTGAATCACTAGAACTTCACTAGAGACATCTATTGGTGAGATGTAAAGAAGCTTTTTACTAAGCAGAAACTCTTTTATTAGTATGTGAGGTCCGAATCCTGGATTATAATTACACACATGAGAAACGCCAGAAAATATCATTTTCATTTTTATTATTTCAGCTTATAATTTGACCAGATAATTTATTTACAACATTTTGAGTGTGTCCAAATACTTGTTCACAAAATCTGGATTATCTCCAATTACAGGAGTTATTTTCATATTATTTTTTGACATCTCATCAAAGATGAAGAAGAATATGGAAGTCTGGGCATTTACGGGGCTGACGACCGTCATCGGCTGGTTTGTCAATAATGGGTAGAATTGGTGAATGTTACACGTGTGTAAAGTGATCACTTAAACCAGCCGATGACGGTCGTCAGCCCCGTAAATTCCCAGACTTCAATATTCTTCTTCATCTTTGATGAGATGTCAAAAAATAATATGAAATTAACTCCTGTAATTGGAGATAATCCAGATTATGTGAACAAGTATTTGGACACACTCAAAATGTTGTTCATATAAGTAATTTAAAAAAAAACACATTTATTTCAAATAAATTTACATACGTAGTAAAAGTACATGTACATAGCAGCAGTAGGTATAGCTATGTCCCCCAACGCGACAGGTTAATTAGTCGAAACGAAAATAAGTAATGACTTATTTAGAGCCCGGATTTTTAATTGAATTCAACAGAGCGTATGAAATAAAACCGAACCTTGCAAAAAATGTAATGTCATAAAAAGGCGGTCAAACAATTTGGCATACCAACATACCAGTAATACACTGTATTATGTATTTAGTTCAAGATATATCAAGAGATGTCGACATATATATATTTTTAAATATTGAAATAATTTTATGAAAAGTCTTATACAAAAATTATTTGAATTCAAAGATGAAAGTAGACTAAATATAATCGAAATGCGATCGGACTAATGTCAATATGTGAAATAAAATAGAGCCCAACCGGGGATCCAAAATAAATGAGCTGAAAAAATACTATATTGAAAGATATTTGTGTTGGTGTATATATATATATATATATATATATATATATATATATATATATATATATATATATATATATATATATATATATATATATATTTATATATATATATGTATATATAAATATATAAATATATATATATATATATATATATATATATATATATATATATATATATATATATATATATATATATATATATTTATATATATATATGTATATATAAATATATATATATATATATATATATATATATATATATATATATATATATATATATATATATATATATATATATATATATATATATATATATATATATATATATATATATATATATATATATATATATATATATATATATATATATACTTAAAATATTTTTTCACATCTCATCAAAGATGAAGACGAATATGGAAGTCTGGGCATTTACGGGGCTAACGACCGTCATAGGCTGGTTTAAGTGATCACTTTACACACTACTCAAATTCATATCCATATTCTTCTTCATCTTTGATGAGATGTCAAAAAACAATACGAAATTAACTCCTGTAATTGGAGATAATCCAGATTTTGTGAACAAGTGTTTGGACACACTCAAAATGTTGTAAATTAAAAAAATTGTGCGTCAAATCGATGTATAATATGATACATGTTCCAATGATGATTTATGGAAAGAATGCAAAGCTGAGATAAGCATTATCGATAAAATCAAGAAAGTTGTGTTCATATGGTTAGGACATGTGGAACGAATGAGTTAGGAAAAACAGTAAAAATATTGAGGAAAAAAAGGCATGATCAGGTATTTCAAATACTTGAAAGTCGGGAGTCGGGACAATCGGCGCGTATAATATACATATGAGAAGATGCATGAATCGTGGAAGAGGCGAAGGCCGGAAAATACAGATTGGCGTGGCGTCCTATTCTCTGTGCCTACCCCTGCGGTAAGTTAGTAAATTTCACGAGCATCGCGTGTATTTTTAGTCGGATTATATGTACACAAACCGCAGAATACTAATCGTTACGTGTACGTTGCGTTTACGGGCGATATAACGTATAGTATGTGGTGTGAGGGATGGGTAGCGCGTCCCTAAGGGAGGCTGTGTTTACCCACAGAGCCTGCCCTAGTCGTTAGGCCTAATGGAATTTTGTTTCGTTAAGTAATTGTTTATTTTGCGCAGATTTCGACTGCGTAAAATATGGAAATGTCCCGTTATTCTGAAGAGGATTTTCGGCTTTAAAAATTAAACTAATCGAGTGTTGTATTTTTAAAAGATTATAAATCCTCGTATATGATCCTCATTTCATAGCTGTATTTAAGGTAACAATATATACAACATTTTGAGTGTGTCCAAATACTTGTTCACAAAATCTGGATTATCTCCAATTACAGGAGTTATTTTCATATTATTGTATAATTAAATATATATAATAATATAAGCTTAAAAAATAAAAATGAAAATGGTATTTTCTGGCGTTTCTCATGTGTGTGATTATAATCCAGGATTTGGACCTCACATACTAATATAAGAGTTTCTGCTTAGTAAAAAGCTTCTTTACATCTCACCAATAGATGTCTCTAGTGAAGTTCTAGTGATTCAAGAACAAGGTTTCTAAATTGGTTCATATATATAGAAATTCCAAGAATTTTAGTAGTGTGGTTGTCAATAATGGGTAGAATTGGTGAATGTTACACGTGTGATCACTTAAACCAGCCGATGACGGTCGTCAGCCCCGTAAATGCCCAGACTTCCATATTCTTCTTCATCTTTGATGAGATGTCAAAAAATAAGTAACAATATATTTTACTTTACACTTTTTTAAATGATTTAATTAATGAAGTCGAATAGTTTATCATTATTATTTTTTACTTGTTAACGTAAAATATATACATTTATTTAAAACAACAATTTAAAACATTTTTTTGTAGATTTATACAGGATTTTCACTTCGAATTGGATGTTTAACAAATGAAATTGGATTTTTTTTTTGTATTTCATTAAAAAAAGTTAGAATTTTTAATAAAATATTGAAAATAGTACACATTTTACAGTAGTATTGAAAATCTTGTCTAAAAACTTTAGTACACATCGCGCGCACAGACTACGACAGCGCGCCACCCAGGCTGGTCAAATTGACGGCTAACGCACTTGCTAGTCTAAAGAATAAAAGAAGTGGGCAGGTATTTTAACTGACGATGTATGTAGTACAAATTTCAAGAAAAAATTAAATTCTATATATATTTTTTAAATGCAATATAACGTCCAACTTGTTTTGTTAAATTAAAAATTACGATCAGTCACAACGTGGTCTTATTTAAAAGGTTGGCGGATGATTTAGTTACTGGGTGTAGGATTAGATATTTTTGTCCTAATTCAAAAAACAAGTTATTGTTTGTGGTAAAAGAAATAATAAGAAATTGTTTTTTATTTTTTTAGTCGATTTATTTCGTATGCTTCTTTGCAAGAGATTGTTTTATGAAAAATAGAAGAATATACAAGAAAAGAGTGTGACAGAGAGAAATGTAAAAAATTGTTTAATATAATATATATTACAAGGGATACTGTTGATTTATATACACTTACAATGCTAAACTAAGACCATAGGTCTTATTCATTAGGTGGGGGGTTGATTTAGGTTCTGGGCGTAGGGTTCACCAATGGTTGTGGGCTCCGTGGGTGGCGGCGGCCACGGCGGCGAGGTGGGCGGCTCTGGCGTGGGCAACCTCGGGGGTCTCCTGGGGCACGGCGGGCACTCCATGGGCGGCGTGTCCCCAGGCTCCGGCGTAGGCGGGCGCGGCCCAAGCTCCGTGGGCGGGCGCGGCCCAGGCTCCATGGGCGGGGGCGGCCCAAGCGGCTCCGTGGGATCCGGCGGCGGACTTGGCGGCGAAGTGGGCGGCCTTGGCGTGGGCGACTTCGGGGGTGTCTACTACTCTGCCGTCGGGTCCCAGAGGAGCGGCTCCATGAGCCCAAGCTCCGTGGTTGCCAGCCCAAGCTCCGTTGTTTCCAGCCCAAGCTCCGTGGTTGCCAGCCCAGGCACCGTTGTTGCCAGCCCAGGCACCGTTTCCGTATCCGGACCAGGCACCGTTGCCAGCCCAGGCACCGTTTCCAGCCCAGGCACCGTGGTCTCCAGCCCACGCTCCGTTATCCCACTCTCCATGGTCCTGGCTCTCGGCGAGTCCTTCTCCCTTCCATTGACCGTCGTTGTGGTCGTCCCATCCGTGGGCAGAGACCAGCACGGCCATGCACATGAAAGATGCGAAGAACTGCAAGAAATCAAGCATAGAATAAAGAAGGTGCCCTTTATCAGAACGTTGTAAAACAAACTTGTGGAGGTCCTCACCAAAATGTTACATTTCCAATATTGCAAAAAAAATATCTTTTAAATGCAAATCTTTTACGTTAAAAAAATGTAAAAAAAAACTTCTAATTGTAGATGTTCCAGATTTGTGAACAAGTATTTGGACACACTCAAAATGTAGCAAAAAAATTATGTGGCGGTCCTCACCAAAAAGTTACATTTCCAGTATTGCACAAAAACATCGTTTAATGCAAATCTTTCCTGTTTACTGTATTCTATCGAAATCTTAATTGAAGTCGCGACAAAACGTGACCAATCCTGTGTTAAGCCAATATGAAATCATTAAATCGCACAAAAACGTAACAATTTTACAAGCTAGAATTCCTGATTACTTAAAATCATTTATAATGGAAATGTAACGTTTTGGTGAGGACCTCCACACTTGTTAGTAACATTTTGATTCTGTCCAAATACTTGTTCACAAGTCTGGATTATCTCCAATTATGGGAGTTATTTTTTTCATATAAAAAGCTACTTTCATCTCATCAATAGATGTCTCTAGTGAAACTCTAGTGGTTCAAGCCCTATGTTTCACATTTAACCCATATGTTTATAGAAGTTCCGAGCAATTGAATACTGTGATTTTATCTAACCGTGAAATAAGCCTTTAGGTGAATTCAAATACATATAATAAACCAAACTATCATAAAGTAATTAATATTACATTATTTTATTTGGAGAATAAATTTATCGTCCAGGGATGGAAAAGGTGGTCTTACAAGGGTGTCTTCGAAAGCAGTAATAATAAAATCTACCTCTATTTGTCGTTCGTACACTAATATGGAGTTCGTGATACTCTCGGGAGTTGAACTTTCTCAGGTTCCTTTATTCGAACTGTTAATGGATTACTGATAACTTTGTGCGAACTCCAGATAACTTTTATGTCACCTCACTTAATGGACTCGTAAAGGTTAGTCTTTTGTGGCTTGACACGGACACGTTTTCATTTCGCTATATACAAACATGTATGAAAAGTATTGATTTCGCATTTGCTTCGTAGAATGACATGATGATTGGTATAATAGAAGACCGTTTTTTGAATAAAAAAAAAAGAATATAGATGAACCGATTTTTTTTGCAAAAACAGATTGGTGTGGCGTTGTATTCTCTGTCTACACCTGTGAGACAATAGCGTGAAGGTTTGTTAAAAAAAATGATATTGTTTTAGTTATAATTTGTCCGCCTCCGTAGTGTAATGGTCAGCACGCTCGGCTACCGTTCTGGAGGTCCCAGGTTCGATTCCCAAGGGGGGTAAAATAAATATAAATGATTTTTTCACTGTCATATTTATTCAATATTACCCTGGACTGGTACCTGAAGCGGAGGGCTGATCACCTTTCCTTCATGTGTAAACCATCAAGATAACACTGCGTTTATATGACGCAGTGCCCTATGCACCATTGGGGTGCGGATAAGGGTTTTATTATTTTTTATTTTATAATTAAAATATTATGAGATGATATGCGCACATAGGACGCAGAAAACTGGAACATATTGTGAACCAGGCGATTGCCATGGATCTTCCTCGAAAGACATTTAGAGGATGACCAAAAAATTCATGAATGATACAGAAAGATAACATGATTCGAAGACATAGTCTAGATGACGCTGTCCATGATAAAATGACCTACAACCTGAGGACGAGGAGAGTCTCCAACAGTCTACAAAGACGATAAGTTGGGATGGAGCCAGGAAAAAGAAGGAGATTGTTAATTATGTACCACTAAAACAGTACACTACTTTAAACAGTGTAAATTATGTAAATAATAAAAAAATTAATTGAATATGAGTTGTGCAAAGTGAAATTTTCATTAAGTCAAAAAATATTAAACAAATGGTCAAATTAAATAAATTAAAAGTTTGAATGTGCTTACCATTGGGTTCATTTTGGCGGGTAGGTTTAGCAAAGAACTAAATCGACTGTAATAAACTGATCTAAGCCTTTTCTAATGAAAACTGCTTCTGTACTCCAATGGGCCTAACGAACCATTTTATACCAGACACCAAGGACTTCGCGTCGCCTTAGGAGGGGCGTTGCCGGCGTTAAATAATGCTCCGAATCCAGTTATCATTTTTTCATCATTGTGGACAACTTTGTCAAAGAGAATGTAATTGTTACACGGCTGCAATACGCCCAAGTCGATCTACATACCCAGCTCTGGCCGCCCAGATGGACGAGTCGCCGACTTATCCGATGTTATTAATAACATTCATGGCCACTGGTCGAATGTCGTCCAGGTACATGGAAAAAATTGTTATTGATTTTTGCATTTCCGCCATTTCTGCGGTGTGCCTACGCCTAAATATGTAAAACCAAAGTACTCAGAGAGGAACCTCAAGTTGTGAACTACTCAAGTTACGGAAATTTATATCAAAGTTACAATATATAAAAAAATTATTTTAAATTCGTACTTACAACGGAACCTCAAGCTACGATCTCAACTAAACTCATTTATTTTTTTTACAAAAATGTTAATAATATTAGTATATAACCACTCACCGAGATTTTTAAGACATAAAAATCTCGGTGAGTGGTTATATACTAATATTTTTAACATTTTTGTAAAAAAAAAATTAGTAAAAATGACTAACCACAAAATAAATGCTTTAAATATTAACAATATTGAGAATATAAAATAATTCAACTAATGTTTGAGACATTTAAAGAAAGGTAACAATGTGTCAATACTCGGAATATTTCAATACTAGTACTCACAGAAGAATATCAAGCTACGAACTCCCCAAGTTACGGACATTTATAGAAATATTACAGTAAAAAAAAACTCGGAAAATTTTGATATTCGAAAATGATGTTTTTAAGAAAGTGTCTCATTTTTACCTTATCTTATGCAGGAGAAAAGTTTAACGGTCTTAGTTTGCGGGAGACTGTAATCACAATTACCAATTTTTTTATCGCTATAACGGGAGACTGTTTTTTTGCTTATTATATGGCGTCATTTAAGGTTTAAAGTGGTATCTGCTAAATTTTAAATTCAATTAATTTCTTTTAACGTTCTATTTAACACGTTAACGTTCTATTTAACACAATAACATTGTCCGCGCACATTTGAAAAAAATAATATATACCTACTTACTGGATTTTTTTTTCTTCTTAGAATGCATATTGAAAAAATATTTTTACATGTTTTTTTTAATCCTTTCTTTTCAAAACCATATATTTATTTCGAAAAAATACTTTTATTTTCAATACATAAACGGTGTTTTAAATAACATCAAAAATCAATCACGTTAAATGTTCCCTGGGTTTAAAGAAAATAAAGTTGCAGGCCATCAAATACCCCGCCTTCAAGTTACGAACAGACTTATGAATGGAGATCGTAAGACGGGGTTCGGCTGAACGAGACATTCCGCAAGTAATTAATCAAGTTCTGATTACTAATTGCCTTCCAGTGTTGCCTTCACTGCTTAAAATCAAACAGTTTCAACCATACATCGTGAAGTTACTCGTAAATCAATATCTAACACGTTGTTAAAAACTTAATAAAAGATTATAGTTTATATTTGAAGCACTAACTAACTAAAAACTAACTAACCATCACGCCGCTTTCCCGCAGGGGTAGACAGAGATAATCGAACGCCACACTGCTCTGTCATTGCAAACATTCTTCGCCTCTTCCACATTCATGCATCTCCTCATACATACCCGACGATTATAATGACTCCTGACCCGGCCGCTTTCAAGTATTTGACATACATGATTGAGCCAAGTTTTCTTCGGTCTTCCTCTGCTTCTTTTTCCAACTACATTCGCCTCAAAAATTTGTTTAACCGTTCTTTATTCACTCATACGTTTTACATGTCCAAACCATCTCAACACACCTTTTTTAATTTTATCGATAATGCTTGTCTCAGCCTTGCATTCTTTTCTTATTTCATCATTCTAGCATGTATCAAACATCATTTTGCTACACATTCGTCTGAGGGATCGCATTTCTACTGCATTCAGTCTGCTTTCATCCTTCTTTTGCTTAATCCATGCTTCGCTTCCATACATAAGGGTTGGAACCAGGACTCCGTTGTGTACTGCCAGTTTAGCTTTCGCTGATAATAAAAATGAAAATAGTATTTTCTGGCGTTTCTCATGTGTGTGATTATAATACAGGATTTGGACCTCACATACTAATATAAGAGTTTCTGCTTAATAAAAAGCTTCTTTACATCTCACCAATAGATGTCTCTAGTGAAGTTCTAGTGATTCAAGAACAAGGTTTCTAAATTGGTTCATATATAAAGAACTTCCAAAAACTTGAGTAGTGTGGTTGTCAATAATGGGTAGAATTGGTGAATGCTACACGTGTGTAAAGTGATCACTTAAACCAGCCGATGACGGTCGTCAGCCCCGTAAATGCCCAGACTTCCATATTCTTCTTCATCTTTGATGAGATGTCAAAAAATAAAGTTTATCTTATTATTTTGTATAAATATATATTAACATATAATGCTATCGTATTCAATATTAATAAGTTAATGTATTTACAGTGTTACTCCATAATAATCAATGCTTTTTTTGAATCCCTTAGAATTTAGACCAAAACATCGTCTAGATACCAACCAATATTACGGTTTCAACGTATGGGGTCCATACAAACAATAATATGACTGTGACATCAAAACTTGACGTGATACAAGCTTATTACGATTAACTTAGTCCAAATCAGTCATCAAAATTTAGTTACAAAATCATTTTTGGCCAGTGTAATTATTCACATTTTGAGTATGTCCAAATACATGTTCAAAAATCTGGATTATTTCCAACCATAGGAGTTATTTTTCATATTATTAGAACTTCCGAGAATTTTAGTAGTGTGGTTGTCAATTATGGGTAGAATTGGTGAATGTTACACGTGTGTAAACTGATCACTTAAACTGCGGACTTCCATATTCTTCCTCATCTATGTTGAGATATCAAAAAATAATGCGAAAATAACCGTTTATATATAATATTTCATTACTTCCGGATATGATCTCCACCCAATATCTGCTTTCCTCGTAGATACGGAACTCGAATCTGCATAAATCAAATAAACCATTTGAATATCATGTTAAAATGTATTTTTTCAAGAACAAATGTGAACGTTCTCCCATTAGTCAATTTCCGTCGTTGAAAAAAAGGGAAAAGTATTTTTTTATGCTTTTTAAGCTCAGATGTCGTAAGACCCTCGTTTTGCCAACCTATTACATTCATAAGGCATTTTTCGCGAAAAAGATAAGTTTAAAAAAAAACGTCGTCATTATACGTACTTTATATCAATGATTAATGGTGAGTTTTTTAATGTATATTTTCGATGAGAAACATGTATGTAGACAAAATATTGGATTACATACCAAAGTATAGAAGAGAGTAGTAGAGAAATACGAGCTATAGTAATGGAGGTTAGAGGTCAAAATAAAATATGGAACAAAGGCAAAATGAAGGAATGTGTATATGATCAAGAGTTTATTCTATAAAGATAAGAATTAACTCTTGATCATTTACCCATTATAAAAATATCATTTACCCATTATAGAAAAGTTTGTATTAAAAAAAATCTCCCTTTTTTTTGTGTGTATATTAGGTTAAAATGGATAAAAACAATAAAAAAAGGTATGTAAAAAGAACTCCACCGACACACACAAAATGGTTTGGTGAGTCTCTGCAAAAAATATTTAAAATATGTTTTATAATTGCTCTTTTAAATAAATATATACAATTTATGTAATTTAAAAAAAAATCTAATTCAAATAATAAATTGTTATTGAAATTGTGATAATGTTATTTGTATTTGTGTATTATGACGTGTACTCTATGAATATCAGAAATAATACAAAATTTGGTACATATTCAAAACAGGCGCCATGGCGTAGTTGGGTAGACGCTCGGCAGCGAAACTGGCGTCGCGGGTTAGATTCCCGCCAACTGCAAAATAAATTCAAGAAATACTTATATCCAATTGGTCTGGGTGATTGTGATGTATTTTTCACATTTACCTCCCCTATCCTTACTATCCTACCCGCAGACAAGCCTCTTATACAGACTTTGCGGGTTATTCCTTTAAAAAAATCATAAATATATATGCGCCATAAAAAACGTCTTCGTCTTCCTCTTGGTGTAGGCCTTGTGGCTTATTTTTAAAGAGGGATTAGCCTCCTGCAATGTCGATTCCCAGCTGTCAATCCATCTCTTAGGTGGTTTGCCCGCGAGTCGTCTACCTTGGGGTCGGCCGTAGAGTGCAATGAGTCTGGATGGTTCCATTCTCTTCACATGCGCATACCTAAAAATACATAAAAATAGTCTTAATGGGATAATATTTTTCAGAAATTTCCTTATAACGGCATTAAAACGGTTCATTTACTCTTTCAATTCCACTCGCCGATGCAGTGCCCTATGCACCACTTGAGAATTGCAAGAAGACAAAGTAGTTTAGAAACCGCCATCAAATACTTTCCCGTCACGTTTGCTAACACCCGAGAACAACTCGTATAAATTATCCATAATAAAAACGATGGTGTTAAACAAGAATGTACCAACATCATTATTTTTATTAAATAATTACATCCAGAATCATTAATATGATCCAATGTAACCATTCTCACTATACATTTTAACTATCGCGCAACTTCCACGTAGGGGTAGGCTGATAAAATAAAACGACAAACAATCTTCGCCATTTTCACATTTATGCATCTCCTGATAACCCGCCGATTATTCCGACTCTTGACTTAACCACGCACCCAATGGTGCATAGGGCACTGCATCATATTGACGCAGTGTCATCTTGATCGTTACTCACATGAAAGCAGTGTGATCACTCCCACGCTTAAGGGACCAGTCCAGGGTATATTCGAGTGTAAAATCACTAATATTTATTTTCACCCCTACCCTGTGAATCGAACCCGGGGTAGCTAAACACTGTAACCATTACACCACGGAGGCGGACAATGTCCGTAGTAGTAGTTGTAAAGCATGCACATCGATGTACACACATTTTTAAATTTTATTTTTATTATTTTTTTTTAAACATAAATTGTACACATTTATTGAAAACAAAAATTATAAAACACATTTAAAAAATCCCACCAAGCCACCTTGTGTGTCTTGTCGGTAGAGTTCTTTTATTGACGTTTTTATTGTTTTTATCTATTTTTACGTAATATCCACAAAAAAAGGAGAGAGAAAAAAAATTACCTTTCAATTAACTCTTGAATCATTTACACACTTTATTTTGCCTTTGTTCCATATTTTATTTTGACCTTTAACCTCCGTCGGCAACAAATTAAAAATGTTTGGAACGATATATTGAAGCGTTCGACTCCCATATCGCTCACTCCTTTCAAGAACGTCATAAATCGAAAATCGTCAATTTTCAGTTGTGCATGTTTTCGGAATGCCCAAAAATGTACTATATCCCAGCAAAAGCGAAATATTTGTAACTTAATATTTACCCGCTACAGTGCAAAAAGTGTTGTTTTTGCATTTTGATGAAAAGGTAAAGTTTAATTATTTTTTAAAAAATATACTAAATATTTTTCAAATGGAGAAAAAACCTTCAAGTTTTACCTAAAAACATCTGTTGCAAAGTAAAAAGTTCAGTAAGTGGCTTGATATTTATTTTCAGTACATATTATTATACAATATTTTTAAACTTTAAAAACGTTCTCCCGAAAAATCAAGTTTTTGATTTATGACGTTCTTGAAAGAAGGGAGCGATATGTGCATGCAAGTTCCTTGTGGATGTCGCAGTCCGGCCGCTTGTGGGTTGGTTCCTTGTGGCTTACAGCGGTCCGAATAATGTTCCAATAACGCGTGCTGTGTGGCAACATTTGGGAAGAGTCTTATCGGCACCCTTCAGGCACTTTCGGGCCGGCAAGATGGCGGACAGGACCGCTGCGCGCTGGTTAGGAAGTAACGCGGGAATAAATTGTGCGGAAGGGATTTATTCGCGCGGGAAACGCTATTTAGCATACAGAGAGATTTGAATTAGTTTTTTAAAATTTTTATTTTACATTTCAGTACTTTTTTTCAATGAAATCTTTTATTTTATCTTCTTCTAACCCTTATCCGCACCCCAATGGTGCATAGGGCACTGCATCATATAAACGCCGTGTTATCTTGATCTTTAAAATATGAAAGAAAGGCCCTCCATTTCATCATGGCATCTCCCTCCATGGCATCAGCCCTCCATGGCATCAGCCCTCCATGGCATCAGCCCTCCATGGCATCAGCCCTCCGTTTCAGGTACCAGTCCAGGGTAATATGGAATAAATATTTGAGTTAAAAAAATATATTTTTTTATTTAACCCCCCCCCCCCCTGGGAATCGAACCCGGGACCTTCAGAACAGTAGCCGAGCGTGCTGACGCTTTTACTACGGAGGCGGACATATTTTATATTAATGTATATTTTTAATAAAATAATATCCTGTGTTTAGATAAGTGTGTAAGACTACTATTCTAAACATAATACAAAAAATAAAAGATAATAAAGACAACTTTAAAAATGCCTATTTTAAATAAGAAATAAAAAAAAGCTCTGTTTTGGAGAACCTATTTCGTCCGAAATCATATTTAAACAATAATGGTATAAAATTATCTTTTATATAACGCCAATAACATAGACATTAACTTATTTTAATGTGAACACATTTTTTAATTTATTTGGATTTGGCGTTCAATTTGTAAAACTCCATTGTAAGTTATGTATTAATTTTTTAATTATACACAGATTTTTTAAGTGAACATTAAAAAAAAACACATCAAAATTACTATTGTGACAATATTTTCGCCTAGTTATAGCAAGCATTCGTTTGAAAATGCCATAACTGGGCGAAAAATTGTCACAATATAAATTTTTATGTGTTTTTTAACAATAAAATACAACTTAGTAGACTCAAAAAATATGTGTTTGATTTAATAATTTACACGTAACTCGACAACACTGATACTTCGCTAGTCTTAAATTTGCGAGAACCTGTTTTAGGGCCAGAATAACATATCGCTCACTCCTTTCAAGAACGTCAAATATCAAAATACGTCAATATTCAGTTGTGCAATGTTTTCCAAATGCCCAAAAAATGTACTATATACTTATATCCCAGCAAAAGCGACATATTTGTAACTTAATATTTACCCGCTACAGGGCAGAAAATGTTGTTTTTGCATTTTGAAGAAAAGGTATGGTTTTTATTTTTTTAAATATACTTAATATTATTCAAATGGAGTAAAAGCATTCAGGTTTTACCTAAAAAGATCTGTTGCACAGTAAAAGTGGCTTGATATTTATTTTCAATACATTGTATTATATTTTTAAACTTTAAAAACGATCTCCTGAAAAATATAGTTTTTTTTTATTTATGACGTTCTTGAAAGGAGTGAGCGATATATCCATTTTTTCACGTTATCATGTCACATACGCGTATATTGTAGTTGTCATTATCGAAAAAATGTAGCATAGTGACAAATTGAATCACGAACTTCGGAACTCGTTACGACCAGATGACACCATATATCGTCATCGTCATAATCCAGGAAATATTTTGTTACAAGCTACCCGATTTGTTGAAACAGTAAAAATGTCTTTATGTTCAAAATTTTATTGTAATGCTTTATTTGAAACATCGCCATTAAAAAGCAGAAAGGGTTTAGGGTGTATTTATTTTAAAACGTACTCGTATTTAATGGCCGCGTAAAATTTTCTACGGGAGATATTAAAATCTTTTATATATAACCTTTTTGGAAGATAATTCTCTTTTATATTCAGCCTTATTTTAAAGGGTAGCATTAAGAGCGAATGGTTTCAAAGTCAAACAAACACAGACCTACGTTTCCGTTTGAGGGTAATTTTATTTCCTGATTCTGGGGCTCAATTGATATGGAATTGATTTGTTTTAAAGCTTCCTTTTGTGTTTTAGTCGAGCAAAATGAAATGTGAAATGAAAAAGTCAAGTACATTTAAAAATAGACTAGTTTTTCCGCTCTCCAAAATGTGGTACTTTGAAAAAGGATATAAATTGAAATACTTTTTTTTATGGTTACAGAATATCCAAAATAAATTAGTATTTTAATAAATATTTTTTTTAAACAAGATTCTTAATTCTAATTCGCAAAACTGTGGAATTCAATAAAATGAATAAATTAAAATATTTATTAAAGCCTAAAGAACAGACCACTGCTGACAATTCGTCGACAGTTCTCGCCAGAATTTCGGGAAGCGGGTCTGACTTGGGAGGATGCAAGGGAGCTGGCAGCCGACAAAAAAGCTTGGAGACAGTTTGTGGACTCCATATGCTCCACCTAGGGATCGGACATGGTTTAATTAAATAATAAAAAATATTGAAACGTAGTATTTTTATAAAAATTTCTTTAAATATGATTAGTTATTTCACTTTGTAAAGTTGTAGTATTTTTGAAAGAAAAAAATAAATTTAAATATTTTTTTTAGCACAAGGATATCGAAACGTAGTATTTTCACAAATATTTCTTTAAAGAAGATTAGTAACTCCGCTTTGAAAAACTGTAGTATTTTTTTTAATGATATTAATTTGAATGTCTTTTAAAACTCAAAGAATATCTAAACTTTCATTAATTGATTCGGCAGTCACTTTGTGGTAAAATCTATCCATTTTTAATTAATGTTTTACTTAGTAAATACCACTATTTCTTAAAATCTACTGTGAAACACGTGTCATAGTAGATTTTAAGAAATAGTGGTATTTACTAAGTAAAACATTAATTAAAAATGAATATCTAAACATTGTATTTTCACAAATAATTCAGTTAAGAAGATTAGTGTTTCCGATTTACAAAAAGGTGTTGTTTTTATGTTTCATTTTATGTGAATATGCGGCAAAACGATGTAAAATAGATGTTCAAATAGTGAAATAAGGAAATAATGCAAGGCTGAGATAAGCATCGTCGATAAAATTATGTTGTGTTGAGATAATTTGGACATATGGAACGAAATGAGTGAAAAAAAAAAATTGCTGTTGAAAATAGAAGCTGAAGAATACCGAATAAAATTTGGCATGATTGGATTTTATTATTTCACCAAAATGGCACCGCCATCTGTTGAACGTAATAGCAACACAATCAATGCTAAACTTTGCTCGTGGCAGATAGCGTGCTTCTTGACAGCTGCTAAAATATTGTAAAGCCACAAATATTGTGAAACTGAACATATTGGAAATGCGTGCTTTCTCTTTTTTTTTATTTCTGTTTAACTAGACTGAGCCACAGCAACGCGTGGCTGGGTGCATCTCTTTTTTAGAAAAATAATATAATTTAAATTTTCAATTAATATTTTATCTTTGAAAAATATAAATGTTTAATTTTATCCACGTAGCTTTTATAGAAATAACTATTTGAATATTCATTTCTTATTTAAAAGCAAAATACGATTTTTGTAAAGACTTAAAAAAACGTATTTTTTTCGAATTGTATGTGTGAATTTTCTTTTATTCTAATCAAATTACCATAAAAATAAAATGTGCTTAGTATTTCTGAATGTAAAATCAAGAAAATAGTGCCGTATAAATTAAAGAATAGAAAAGTTTTTCTTGGTATCTAATGAGAATCCTAGCGGAATGCATAAATGTGTAAATTCATTATTTTTTTCCTTTGCAATAAGCTTTTTGAGCGCCACAACGGCATACTTTCGAACTAAAATAAGGATGTCAACTTATCAATAATAAAATACCTTCTTCATAATGGTTTGCGTCTCGGCTGAAACGGGAAATTTATAGTCAAATCGGTCGAAACGAGCTTAACTTCGGTAACCTCGAGTCTGTTTTCGCGTTTCGCCGCTAGATCACACTTTAAAAATATATATATTTTGAAATTTAAAAAAAATGTCATCACCATGAAGGGCATTAATAAATTAAAATTATTTGGTGTTTTATTAAAATGGCTTGAAAGTTATGTCAATTTAGGTTTAAACGTAACAATTTATTGAAAATACATACGGATTTGTTATTTATTGCTTGAAATTTGTTTTTGAAACTCTCAAAAATAGTTTCATGATAAAGTTTAATTTGGTAAAAGTGTGGGGTTAATTATAAATCAACCATTTAAACAAAAAAAAATAAACTTATCGTGCTTTTTTTTTGTTCATGAAAATGATCTTTCGATATTTTAAGGAGGCATTTTTATTTGACTTATGTTGTTTTTATTATATTTTTTTGTTTGTCCCCATAGACATTTCAAGGAAATCCTTAGAAAATAAAATAAAACTTGCCGTGCTTTTTTCTAAATAAAATTCATTCATCGATAGTTAGAGGTGCAATTTTTATTTGACTTATTTTGTTTTTATTCAATAAAATTGATATTTGTCCTTTTTGATATAACAAGAAAATCTCTTAATGTAATATAAAAAAAACTTAACTTGCATTTTATGTCAAAATAAATAATTAATCGATTGTTTAAGATGGCATTTTTATTTGATTTCATTTGTTTTTATTCATTTTAATTTATATTTGTCCCTATAGACATTTCAAGGAAATCCCCACAAACTAAAAAATAAAAATTTACGTTCTTTTTGCTCATATAAATAAACTATCAATAGTTTGATGGGGCATTGTTATTTGACTTGGTTGGTATTCATTCATTCAATAAAATGAATATTCGCCTCGATAGACATTTCGAGGAAATCCCGACAAAATAAAGACACCATGCAACAGGTTACACGCCCACAAAACAATAAAAATGTTCTTTGAGCGCGAGCGGCGCCAGCGCTGCTCGCGGCGCGCAGTTGAACCTTGCAGCTGTCAACTCGCGCTTCTGCCCGCGAACTTGTTTCGATGGCAATTAATTCATTGCATTAGTGCCCCCGCAAATAAAGAGGTTAGAATCTGCGCAAAACAAACAATTAATACGATTAGCCTCATTTGACCCCATTCAAATAAGCGCGAATTATTTCGAAACAAAGTGCCGCGCGTGTCTCGAAGTGTTGCCAAACTTTTGCAATTTAACAAACTTATTCTGTGTTTGTCAACTTTTGAATTAGGGAAACCTGCGGTTTTATCGTCGGCATTTCGCGTTCGGGTTTCCTGCGAGTGTGTGTTTTTATCGGTTTCATTCACGTTTTTGGAATAGTTTCGACAGTGTGTTAAGGAAATAAGTTATTTTTGTAGCAGTGACTGCGCGGCGTTCGCCAGTAAGATCCAGACGTAAATAAATTCATACAAAACGGAGTGTACCGAACAGCGCTCGTGTTGTTTTTGTGATTTTTTTTTAGTTTATGGCACGATGATTACCGACATTTGAAACTGTGCGCCAATTTTAAATTGTTCGAAGTTTTTGTGCACGTTTTGGGAGCCTCAATCAGCGGTGACGTTCGGATAATGTTATCAGTATAACCGCGACATATACATTTATGTAGGTAAACAAACTTTGGTACCTACCTATTTTGTAATGGTCGCCTTATCACATACGCTTTTCTACGGTTTATCGTTATCAAGTCGCTGTAAGCTGTTTTCATAACACAAAACCATAATATTATGTACTTAAATTATTATTTCACGATTCGATTTTTATCATATTTTGAAACTGGCCTACATTGACGGGAATTTACTGTCAAGAACATAAACATTTCAAAAACTTGCATATTGCATAGATAAAGATATTTTATACAAAATAATGTTATTTATCTATGGATTTTTTTAAATTGTCTTTTTGTTTTATTTAATTTCAAATCCAGACATTGTGAATACCGACATTTTTTCAAACAATACGCTACTTATTCAGGTGTTCATTTGTTTATTTTGAATATTGTTTATTTAGAGCCTTATTTCCGTTATTAAATCAATATTAATACGTTTCTTATACATATTTTGATGTTTTACTCACCAATTTTTTAATCATTAACTTTTCGTCGTATTAAAAGTAATAATCGTTATGTAAAATATTTAACTAACTAACTAACCATCACGCCGCTTCCCCGCAGGGGTAGGCAGAGAAAATAGAACGCTACACCACTCTGTCTTTGCAAACATTCTTCGCCTCTTCCACGTTCATGCATCTCCTCACACATACCCGCCGATTGTTACGACTCCTAACCTGACCACTTTCAAGTATTTGGCATACCTGATCGTGCCATGTTTTTCTCGGTCTTCCTCTGCTCTTTTTTCCACTTACATTCGCCTCATAAATTGTTTTACCGTTCTTTCCTCACTCATTCGTTCTACATGTCCAAACCATCTCAACACACCTTTCTTAATTTTATCGATAATGCTTATCTCAGCTTTGCATTCCTTCCTTATTTCACTATTCGCACATCTATCATACATCGTTTTGTCGCACATTCTTCTGAGAGATCGCATTTCGACTGCATTCAGTCTACTTTCATCCTTCTTTTGCCAACTCCATGTTTGCGTAACGGTAATTCAACATTAACACTGCGTAACGGTAATTCGGAATTTCGTACATCCCTCATAAATACATGTATGGAAGTGAAACATGGTTGGATGATTAGTTAGTTAGTTAGTTATATAACCACTCACCGAGATTTTTATGTCCACCGTTTTGGAGACGTACCCGTCTCTTCGTCAGGACAATCACTACCACAGCATGCAAACAATACTACCTTTCACCACTTATAGCACCATTTACACACTTAAAATTGTGTGTAAAAGTGGTGCCAGTAAAAATCGTTCTTTTGCCAACTCCATGCTTAGGGTTGGAACCAGGACTCCATTGTTTTTAACTCACGAGTATTTCTGCTTACCTTGTATTCAAAATCGATAAAACGTGATAAAACGTTTATCACTGTTTTGATTTTTGATTTTATCGCAGCTTATCAATAATCGCTACATACACCGATAACTTTACATTGTATGTATTTTTTTCAAAACTTTATCTAGAAATTATTCTTATTTGAGCTTATATTTATGTCATACGGGTGGCACAAAATTAATAACCCTATCGGAAAATTATTGCAAATGGCGTCGTACGTCAATCATGTTTGAAATTTGTGAACTAGACAGCTGCAGTATACAAGCAGATTCAGGCTGGCACAAAATTAGTCATCCAATTTTATTAATAAATAACTTTGACTAAATAAAAAAAAATATTTTGAGATGGAAATCTTAGCTATCTTTAATGTTATCAACAACGTAACATATCAAAAATCGTCAATTTTCAGTTGTGCATGTTTTCGGAATACCCAGAAAATGTAGGATATCCCAGCAAAAGCGGCATATTTTAATCTTAATATTTACCCGCTACAGGGCAGAAAGTGTTGTTTTATTGAAGAAAAGGTATATTATTTTTTGACATCTCATCAAAGATGAAGTAGAATATGGAAGAATAATTCTTCCATATTCTTCTTCATCTTTGATGAGATGTCAAAAAATAATATGAAAATAACTCCTGTAATTGGAGACAATCCAGATTTTGTGAACAAGTATTTGGACACACTCAAAATGTTGTAAGAAAAGGTATTGTTTAGTATTTTTTTAAATATCCTAAATATTTTTCTAATGGAGAAAAAACATTCAGATTTTACCTAAAAAGATCTGTTGCACAGTAAAAAGTTCAATAAGTGGCTTGATATTTATTTTTAAAACATTTTATTATATTTTTAAACTTTAAAAACGATCTCCAGAAAAATCTAGTTTTTTGATATATGACGTTGTTGAAAGGAGTGAGCGATGTGACAAAATACATTTTACAAAATAGTGTTGTTTACCAAGTAAAAATTAAATTTAAAAAAATGTGTCTTGTCGGAAAGGTCAGAGTTGTAGCTTGCGTGTGGATGGACAATGTACTCGTATAAGTCATGCCAGCGAGAAGGAACTTTTAAATTTAATTAACTTTTGTCTTGTTTCCGTAATAGCCGCCATAGAGCCACCACAGTGGGAGTTGGATTGTTAATCCTCACACAAAAAGGCAATTAAACCCCTCAGTTAATTATATTCCCGCATATAGTCTCCCGCCTACTTCAAACATGTTCAACCCTACGCGCACGGTACAAAAACTCATTACTTTCGTAAAAACTAGGGGCGTTTGTACGTTACACGAAATTTCACCGTCCGGCACTTCAGTTAGCGTGATAAAACGATGATTGGCTTGTGCTTTTGTCCATCTTTCTTCTGCGTGAACACGTTGCGCGTAAATTCGATCACGCTAAACTTTCGCAGTCGCTTTTATTTTTCAAAACCGGACTGCCGGACGGTAAAATTTCGGGTAGTGCACAAGCTCGGCTGTCCAAACATAAAACACAGCAAGGGACATTTTTTCGTAGTCCGTTTTTTTTTGCATTTTTGGACTAAGTAAAATCTACTTAGTCCAAAAATGCAAAGAAAAAACGTACTACAAAAACATGTCCCTTTCTGTGTTTTGAGTTTGGACAGCCGAGCTGCTCAAAGGAACAGATCCGTCTTCGTAGTGTAATGGTCAGCACGCTCGGCTACCATTCTGGAGATAGCATCACTTTCTTGAAAAAAACAGATCTTCAGATCTAATATAAGAAAAAAGGAGACTATAAAATCAGTTCTAATTGATCTCCAGATCCAATACCTTGCTCTCAATCACTACTCGTTTAAGGAGTTCAACCATCTCTTTTGGGTCTTTGGCCAAAAGAGTTGTGTCGTCCGCATATCGTATATTTGACAGCTATATACGCCACCAATAGACACTGACGGATTCTCCAATTCTTTGGAGACGTTGCGCATGGGAATGAGAAAAGCCTGGAACGACTGGTTGTGATCGGTAACCTGGAGGGGAAGAGAGGGAGAGAAAGATCCCCACACGATGGACCGATCAAGTTAAGGCAGCAGCACGCACCTCGGTGGTTGGAGCGCTACGTGCAGCGCAGTCAAGGGATAACTGGAGAAGAGTCACTGCTTTCACAAGGGTCATACAACCCTCAGTAATGAGGAATAAGGCAGAGAAGAGTCGGGTTGTGGTCCCGTGGTTAGTGTCGCGGACTCTTAAGTCAGAGTTTCTCGGTTCAAACCCTCTCTATTACAACTTGATACCTATTTCTAATAATAAGCCGCTTAGGCTCACAGAAATAGTATGAAATTGAAATATTTGTGTGAGTGATAAAAACACAAATATTTCTCTTTAAAAAAGAAGACTTATAATATACCCCATATAGGCTTTAGCGTGTTAACACGCCATTCCTATTATCCCGATCAGTACGTTAGTAAATACAGAAATGAATTCGAATTTACGTTATTATCATACAAAACGACGATATCGTCCCATTTATTCACCTACAAATATTCTTTTATCATCGTCTTGTTCAAATATGTACCGATCGTACATTTCGTGGCTAACATGGACATGTAATTAAGGCAATAATCGAACACGTCATCTTTATTTGAGTTTTTCATTTAGGATATTGTTCGGACAAATTATTGTTATTGATTTTCCAATTTGATATTTTCGTCGGCTCGAATATCCTACATACTAATAGGTCTCTTCTGTAAAAAACATAGCGATTATTTTCTACATAAATACACTAATAGAGAAACAAAAAGTCCTAAACATAAAATAACAAATAGTAAGCACTGGTAAATAAATACACGTCTCCTTCACACACTATAAGCGAGCAGCGAGAGAGAGTGAAACACAACGTTTACATTTATCCATTATAACATGGAGAAGAAATGCTGAGAAAGTACATACTTCAAGGTGGATAACAATATATGAAACAAATATATACTATATAATATGAGTTGATAACCTTCTTCTTATTAAAACCCTTATCCGCACCTCAATTGTGCATAGGGCACTGCATCATATATGGTAAATGCAGTGTTAATCTTGATCGTTAACACATGAAGGAAAAGGTGATCAGCCCTCCGGGTTAGGTACCAGTACAGGGCAATATTGAATAAATATTATACTGAAAAAATCACTTATATTTATTTGACCCCCCTGACTGGGAGTCGAACCCGGGACCTCTTGAATGGTAGCCGAGCATTACACTAAGGAGGCGGACAATGTTTAGTAGTTTAACCTTATAAGTTGTTACTTAATTTTTGTTTTCTGATAGTCAAGTATTTTTTTGTATTTTATATTAACACTATTATTCTAGTTCTACTTATAATACCTATACCCTTATACCTTTTACTATGACTAAATTATATTGTATACCCACACACAGGCCATGCCTTTGTGGGATCTTTTTTTGTATTTATATTTATATATATATATTTTTTGTATTTGAATTTATGTCATGGCATGTAATGAAAAAAACTAAAAAAAAAGAAGAAAATAAATCATTAAGCCATCGATTAACTGTCGAAACAGTTGCATATCAATTAAATTGAAGTGTGTAATTAGGAATGAAATTTAATGATACCATGATTAAAAATGCGTGATTAACCCACATGTTTAGTGTGGCCAGGTGTTGATATTCTAGTCGATTCCCTGAAATCGGAACTAAAAAAACTATACAGGCAGTTTTCGACTTTCGTAAAATTGATTGGTCCTCGAAAATGTACGAAAGTCAAGCAAACTAAAAAAAATCGTTCAAACCAAGTTTAAAAGTGAAATTAAAACTTAAAACTTTTTTGTTGATTTTTCACTCTAATATTTATTCAATATTACCCTGGACTGGTACCTGAAGCGGAGAGGGATGATCACCTTTCTTTCTTGATTATATCAAGATAACTTCAAGATAACACTGCGTTTATATTATGCAGTGCTCTATGCACCTTTGGGGTACGGATAAGGGTTTGAATTGAAAGAGATCACGTTTAACGCGTGAAACATTCAACAATCTACCCATGATTGACAATCACACTACTCAAATATAGAAACTTGTATAGATCTTCAAATTGACACGGTCATTCATTTGTGAGTTCTCAACACCATCTATGGTTGAGTTGAGTAAACTTTTTTATAAAGCAGACACTCTTAAAGATAAGCATTATCGATTAAATTAATTAAAGGTGTGTTGAGATGGTTTGAGCGTGTGAATGGAATGAGTGAAATAAGAACAGTAAAATAAATTTATGAGGCAAATGAGGCTGGCAATAGAAGCAGAGGAAGACCGAGAAAACTTGGCCTGATCAAGTATTTCAAGTATGTACTTAAAAGTGGTCAGGTCAGGAGTCGGAATAATCGGTAGGTTTGTATGAGGAGATGCACGGAGAGGCGAAGATTGTTTTCAAAGACGTATTAGTGTGGCGTTCGATTCTCTCATTTGCAGGGAAGTAGTGCGATGGTTAGTTAGTTAGTTTAAAATGTATTTTGGTTTATTCTTTTTAAATCCAAAATTAAAATTATTTAAAGTGAATTGAAGAATGGAGACAGTTCTAAAAATGTATTGCAACTTTTCGCCCCATTTAGCCTGAAGCGAAATGGGGGTGAAATAATAAGAATTGCTCAGGAGATGAAGAATGAATAGTTTTATTACCATAATGGATGCACTTGCTAACTTTTGGTTTCCATATCACGAGTATAGGTATCCGAGGGGTGTTCAAAAAGTACATTGTTTATCATTTTTTAGTGTGTCCAAATACTTGTTCACAAATCTGGATATTCTCCAATTAAAAAAGATATTTTTAAAAAAAAATTGACATCTCAACATAGACGAAGAAAAATATGGCAGTCTGGGCATTTATGGAGTTCGCGATCGTCATGGGCTGGTTTAAGTTATCACTTTACACACGTGTAACATTCTCCAATTCTACCCATAATTGACAACAACACTATTCAATTTTTTTCATTAATTGATTCGGCAGTCACTTTGTGGTAAAGCATCATTTTTTTATCAAAAAAATTACTTCGTTTACTAAGTAATTTACTTAGTAGTTTACTAAGGTATTTATACCACTATTTATTTAAATCTACTGTGACACGAGTTTCGATGCATTCCGCATCATTTTCAAACACCGTATTTGGTATACGGTGAAATTCTAGTGATTAGAGCACCATGTTTCTATACTTGCTGCACTGAGAGATCGCATTCGACTGGATTCAGTCCACTGATATCCTACTTTTGCCTACTTCATGCTTCATTCCATTTATAAAATAATTGGCATGTTTGTTATATCGCTCACTTCTTTCGAGAACGTCATAAATCAAAAATCGTCAATTTTCAGTTGTGCATGTTTTCGGAATGCCCAGAAAATTTACTATATCCCAGCAAAAAAGGCATATTTTTGACTTAATATTTACCCGCTACAGGACAGAAAGTATTGTTTTTGCATTTTGAAGAAAAGGTATTGTTTAATTATTTTTATAAATAAACTAAATATTTTTCAAATGGAGGAAAAACCTTCACGGTAAAAAATTCAATAAGTGGCTTGGTGATTATTTTTCATTCATTGTATTATATTTTTAAACTTTAAAAACATTTCCTGAAAAATTCTCCTCAAGTTTTTTGATTTATGACGTTCTTAAAATTTTTTTTTGCTTTTATGGTTACAATGTTTTTTACAATTTTAATTAATTTTATAAACATTTCAAGCAATCTTAAAATTAAGAATGCAGTTCTCTCCAAGAGACTGAGCTCTTGTGCTTGGAGGGACTTACTTATTTATATACACTCGGTTTACAATTTACAATTTATTTTTTAAAGAAAATACTATTATTATTATTTCTTTAAATTCATTTAATTTTGAAGTCTTCAATTTTTTTATAAAAAAGTATATTGTATAAGTACCATTTACTTTTTGTTAATTTGGTGAACTTTTTGAAAATCCTACCCACATATGAAATATGATGAAAGCATTGTTAACATCTAAACTCGAATGTATTTACGTAAAGGTACTATACGCACGTATAACGTACCAGATCTTACTTGCGTCAGTTGATTTTCTAAATATCATAGTCCACATCTCATTCACGGTATAAAATATTGAATTATTCAGTTTTTACATAAAACGTTAGAAAAATCAATTGTGATTCTATTTTGCTTCACAATTTATTTTTTAACTCCATCATATATATATATATATATATATATATATATATATATATATATATATATATATATATATATATATATATATATATATATATATATATATACATATAAATATATATATATATATATATATATATATATATATATATATATATATATATATATATATATATATATATATATATATATATATATATATATATATATATATATATATATACACATATATATATATATATATATATATATATATATATATATATATATATATATATATATAAATATATATATATATATATATATATATATATATATATATATATATGTATATATATATATATTTATATATATATATATATATATATATATATATATATATATATATATATATATATATATATATATATATATATATATATATATATATATATAACTCATATATTATATTTATAAATACTTCATGAAAAATAAGTAATTTAGTTGTGCTTGAGTACACATAGTGAACGAAGAATGATAAGGTGAGCGTTATATTACCATGCCACAAAGTTAACCATGCTTTTAATATACAAAATATAATTCGCTCACTCCTTTCAACAACGTCGTAAATAAAAAAATCATTTTCAAGAGATCGTTTTTAAAGTTAAAGAATAAAATGTATTAAAAATAAAAATCAAGCCACTTATTGAACTTTTTAATGTGCAACAGATCTTTTTGTGTAAAACCTAAAGGTTTTTTGTCCATTTAAAAAACATTTAATATATTTGAAAAATAATTGAACAATATCTTTTATTAAAAATTCATAAACAACACTTTCTGCCCTGTAGCGGGTAAAAAATTTGTCTAAATTCTAGGAATAAAATTGTTCACGACCAAATACAAAACTTAGGTGATATATTTTTGTGTCAAGTTAGATTAGTGAAAAATGGAGAAAGCACATTCAAAAGACGTATTTTATTTCCAGAAATTTATCGCTCTCTAAAAATTTGAAAGTCGCATTTGCCTTTCAGGTGAAATTGAAAAACCTTCCTTATGACATGTCATTTCAAGGATTACTATCCAATTTCCGGTGTGTGGATACAAAAGTAGAAAGCCACAGCTTTGCTCAATAATCCTGGAATGAAATTCAATAGAAACTTCGTGTTAGTGATATTAGTATATTCGATACACAAAGTCAATTATTTGTGTCATGCGATAAGCCGATTATCAATGGATATAAGCTGGCCTTAAAATACCCCTGCCAGGCGCGAGGATTTTTTTTCACCTTTTTCCTTTTTTTAATGTTAAAAATATATTATTTTTTGATATCTCATCAAAGATGAAGAAGAATATGGAAGTCTGGGCATTTGTAAGCCCCGTAAATGCCCAGACTTCCATATTCTTCTTCATCTTTGATGAGATATCAAAAAATAATATGAAAATAACTCCTGTAATTGGAGATAATCCAGATTTTGTGAACAAGTATTTGGACACACTCAAAATGTTGTAAATAAATTATCTGGTCAAATTATAAGCTTAATAATAAAAATGAAAATGGTATTTTCTGGCGTTTCTCATGTGTGTGATTATAATCCAGGATTCGGATCTCACATACTAATATAAGAGTTTCTGCTTAATAAAAAGCTTCTTTACATCTTACCAATAGATGTCTCTAGTGAAGTTCTAGTGATTCATGAACAAGGTTTCTAAATTGGTTCATATATATAGAACTTCCAAGAATTTGAGTAACGTGGTTGTCAATAATGGGTAGAATTGGTGAATGTTACACGTGTGTAAAGTGATCACTCAAACCAGCCTATGACGGTCGTAAGCCCCGTAAATGCCCAGACTTCCATATTCTTCTTCATCTTTGATGAGATATCAAAAAATAATATGAAAATAACTCCTGTAATTGGAGATAATCCAGATTTTGTGAACAAGTATTTGGACACACTCAAAATGTTGTTAAAAATATAAGTAAAAAATCACTCACTAAACTTTTTGTCTACCGGTTTAGAGACGTATCCGTCTCTTCGTCAGGACAATCGCTACACCACCATGCAAACAATACTACACGTCTCTACAAAAGATATATTCACAGGCTTACAACTACACAGAATATTAATCACATGCGTTTTTGGTCGAACAGCATGCCTTGGAGCACAAATGTACTGAAACCAGTTTTTTTATGTTTATGTTTATTTTATCATTAGATTAATATAAAATTGCGTATTACTTTTTTGTGAGGCATTGATATTGATTTGTGTCATAATAAAGCTATGAAAATACAATTTTAAAATTAGTCTGAAATCTTTTCAATTTGATCGCTGATTACTTTTTTGACAATTTTGTAAAACATTACATTCTATTTCACGCTACTATCAATATAAAAAGTATGAAAATGTTAGTTTGTTCAAAATCTTTGTGCAGCGTTGCATTTAAATACTCGCGTGTTTTTATCAATTTGTGACAGATAAAAACGTGTTCGTTTAAACAGTTCATAACCGCAATGGCAGTGCCATCTATTGAAATTAACAGCAACTTACGGAATTCAATTGACTTGTTGATTAGAACACCTGTAGTTCTCGAAACTTGTCATGTTTGATTAACTCAACAAGTGGTCTTATACAATTGTTTAATTTTTATTTTTATATTAATATCATCATATTTCCACAACGTTAATGCCAAATAAATATTTTTTTAAATTTAAATAAATACTTGTCCGCCTCCGTAGTGTAATGGTCAGCATGCTCGGCTACCGTTCTGGAGGTCCCGGGTTCGATTCCCAGGGGGGTTTAATAAATACAAGTGATTTTTTCACTCTAATATTTATTCAATATTACACTGGACTGGTACCTGAAGTGGAGGGCTGATCACCTTTCCTTCATGTGTAATCGATCGAGATAACACTGCGTTTATATGAAGCAGTGCCCTATGCACCATTGGGGTGCAGTAAGGGTTTTATTATTATTATTAAATAAATACTTAATGGATAAACCGTGATATTAAAAATTATTAGGCGATTTTTTTTAAATTCAGTACCTGCTGGACAACAATGTATATTTTTTTCAACTACTAGAGGAACATATCACATGTTTTTTTTTTATTAAAAGCGGAGCTTTGTTGCGGTGTAATCTCTTAAAGTCTCTTTAAGAGCTTAGAATAAGCTCGTCATCATATTATTCCACTAATTTAATGCCAAATAAATGCACAAAATAATAAATTGAGTAAAAAGGTGGTAAAACTAGTGAAAAAGTGTTTTATTTGAACATTCAAATCACTTTGTCATTCCGCAAGGTTAATGCCAAATAAAAGCATAAAACAATGAATTCATTTAAAATATGGAGAAAAAGCGTTTTATTTTTATATTTAAATCATCATCTCATTCCACAAAGTTAATGCTACATAAATATAGTAAATAGGTGGTAAAACTGGAGAAAAAGTGTTTTATTTGAACATTCAAATCACTTTGTCATTCCGCAAGGTTAATGCCAAATAAAAGCATAAAACAATGAATTCATTTAAAATATGGAGAAAAAGCGTTTTATTTTTATTTTTAAATCATCATCTTATTCCACAAAGTTAATGCTACATAAATATAGTAAATAGGTGGTACAACTGGAGAAAAAGTGTTTTATTTGAACATTCAAATCACTTTGTCATTCCGCAAGGTTAATGCCAAATAAATGGATAAAATAAAAAGCCCTAAAACTAGAGAAAAAAACAGTTATTTTTCTCCCTCGTTTTGTCGTATTAAAACGCGAGTGCAGCTGACAGCATCTTATTTCGCGAACTTTCTGTGCAAACTTCTTTACGTGCTTATTTCAAAATGATTCAATAAAGACCTGTGCATCTCACATCTTCATTCCTAACTTTTTAACATAATTTGCTATTTTTTTCTCGTCTCCAAGTCGGCGTGGATGGGTAAAAAGATCACTGCATTTTCCAATCCCCTTAACGTGTTTTGATTTTTGGTCTTGGAAACTTTCCAGACTTTACTAATATATATATATATATATCCATTTAACTTAATTATTTTCCACTGAAACTTTTAAAATAATTGCTTTTTTGTCACATTTAATATAAACAAAGTGAGAAAAATTACTAAGAATAAATTGAACTAAAATAATAAATTACTTCCATGCTCCAGTATTTGATTCCATGACCTTTTAATGGAATATGTAATAAGCGTATATATATATATATATATATATATATATATATATATATATATATATATATATATATATATATATATATATATATATATATATATATATATATATATATATATATATATATATATATATATATATATATATATATATATATATATATATATATATATATATATATATATATATATATATATATATATATATATATATATATATATATATATATATATATATATATATATATATATGAATATATATATATACATATATATGTGTGTGCCAAGTTCTCCTTTGTCTTCCACTGCTTCTATCGCCAACCTCATTCGTCTCATAAATATGTTTTACTTGTCTAAAGTTATCTTAAAATTAACTTAATTATTTTTTTGACATCTCAACATTGATGAGGATGAATAAGGAAAGTATTTACAGGGCTTACGACCGTCATAGGCTCGGTTAAGTTATCACTTTACAAGCGTGTAACATTCATCTATTCTATCCTTGATTGGCAACCACGATACTAAAATTTTTTAAACATTTGAAATCTAGATAGTGAAACTTCTTGATAATTCAGATTTGTGAACTAGTATTAGGACACACTCAAAATTTTGTGATAAACTATTTAAAAAAAATGATATCAAGGAATGAGAGAAGTAAAACCTTGATTTTTTTATAAGCTCTAAAGCTCCTTCTAACCCTTATTTCCAGCCAAAGGTGTATGAGAGGCTGCGTCGTATATAAACAGTGTTATCTTGATCATTTAAATTATATATCCAATATTTATGAATACATGAACGCTGAATATATATTAGAATGAAAAATAAAATATGTTTATATTTTTGAAATCCTAAAATAGATGAACAATATTATGGAATTCTAGGTATTAACAATGTTTACCACCTGTCATGATTTATATAATCATTACTCATCAATCATCTTTTTATCTTAAAATAAATTTCCTTTTTGAAAATTCTGAATCCCTGATCTCCTTGAATTCTAGACATAAATCTTAGTATGAATTCATCTTACAAGTTAAAATAAAAGTTGAATTTTAAAAACGTATTCACGATTTGCCTTAGTAAATTTATTCAACCGTCTATTTTTTAACGGGCTTGTATAAAAATCCATCCATTACTTTGTTGTATCTGTAAATTCTTTATATTTCTTTGTGCGCCTGTAGCGAAGCCAAGTACAGTCTGGCAGAGTTGCTATGAAATGTAGGAATTGGTGCCAAAGCATGGCGACAGAGATATAAGACGATATAATACGATATAAGGCGTTAAATTGAACTTGAAAGAAACACGGAATATGTCTTTATATTCATATCATTGTGATATATCCGAATTCTCGAATAATTAGTTTCGATTCAGTTACCAAATTGTAATAATTTCACACAAATTTTGTTGAACGAATTTTTGTATTGTGATAAATTTAAATAAATCATTGTCGTTTTTTTCTTTACAATTACCGTATTGTACGGAGTATAAGATGAACCTTAATTTCCATGTTTTTCCTAAAAAAGACTAGCGTTAAAAAATCGAGATTGCGATACACAATATATAGGCCACACTGCGAAAAATCTAAAAATTAGAATCAAAGAACATCGCCATGAGCTTACTATGTAGTAATTATTTTTCACAGTTCGCGAATCACGTAATATAAACTAACCGCTCACTTGACTCATTCAAACCCTTATCCGCACCCCAATGGTGCATAGGGCACTGCATCATACAAATGCAGTGTTATCTTGATCGTTAACACACGAAGGAAAGGTGATCAGCCCTCCACTTCAGGTACCAGTCCAGGGTAATATAGAATAAATATTAGAGTGAAAAAATCACTTATATTTATTTGACCCCCTGGGAATCGAACCCGGGACCTCCAGAACGGTAGCCGATCGTGCTGACCATTACACTACGGAGGCGGACTGCCACTTGACTCATATACATTTTAATTATTACACTCAGCCACACACGAAAGTCAATTCATGAACAATTAAGAAAATATAGAAAAACATAAAAATTTGAATTCTGATAAAACATTTATTAATAATATGCTTTTCTTAAATACGTCACCATTATTATCTTTGTTCCCATAGCAAAAAATTCCACCCCTTAACCCCCCCTCCTATTTATTACCTTACCCACCTCTATATACTTATACCTGTTTTTTTTCTTCGTTAGGTTTTGTAATCACCTGTTGATGACTACAAATGTAGTTTTCGAAACTAGTCGTGTGTAAAATAAAACTCAATAATTGGTATTAAACAAATGTTTATTTAAAAATCGATTGTGATATTTTCCAATCTCTGTTCAGCATCCTTTTTTTTATATTATTTTTTGATATCTCATCAAAGATGAAGAAGAATATGGAAGTCTGGGCATTTACGGGGCTTACGACCGTCATAGGCTGGTTTGAGTGATCACTTTACACACGTGTAACATTCACCAATTCTACCCATTATGGACAACCACACCACTCAAATTCTTGGAAGTTCATGAATCACTAGAACTTCACTAGAGACATCTATTGGTGAGATCCTTTTTTTTAGCTGCATTAAACCAGTAAAGCCGTTATATTAGCCCTCTAAAATAACGACTTTGCTGGTTGTTTCATGAAGGTGTTTATAATTTTATTTGCTTGTTTTTTGCAGGTGTGACAGCCGGCAAGCTGGCCTCATCCGCAGGTAACCCGGCTCCCCCCGTCCTGTGGCGTGTACGCAGGAAACCAGGTAAGCAAGCTTCATCCTAATTCACCTACTACCCTTCTACTATGACTGAATATTTTCTGCGAATGCCTTGGCCCCAGCCCGTGTCAGTCTGCTGTGCCGGTCGGGGTTGTGGAGGCTTTTGTGTCGACCGCCCAGTGTCGGGTTGGAATCGGATCTAGCTGACTGAGTTAACTACTAATCCCTTTTTATTTTTTTATTTTTTATTTATTTATTGATTAGGCATTTAATTTGTACAACTTCATTTTAATTTATATATTCATTTTTATATCAAACACATTTTTTAAGTCTAGTAAGTTGTATTTTATTAAACACAATGTTTGAAAATGCATTTGTCACAATATTAATTTTTATGTGTTTTTTTTTATAAAATACAACTAAGTAAATTTAAAAAATCTGTGTTTGATCTAAAAATTAATACATTAACTAATCCCTTTCACTGGGGCACGTCTAGAAACTTTGAGGTGGATTTACAAACTTATATTTATTTATATTGGCAGTGACGGGGCATTGAAAGCTATTCCATCTAAATTCACCATAAAATCGGCATACAATTTTGTTTCACATTTTCTATAATTTTTGCGACTAAATATGTAAGGTAAATTTGATTTGCATGAGAGGGTCTGTCAGAAAGCCTAGATATTGTAGAATGCGGTTGGGAGAGCTTTTAATGTACCAATAATTTCAATCAATTCTCTCAATTTCGACATTGTATTCCTGAAATCGATATCCCATAATTAACAATATGACAATGGCTTAAGCCTCCCCCATATGATAGATGTTCCCACTGAAAAAAATTATAAATAAATCAAAATAAAAACAACCCCTACCCTCCTTCTTCGTCCTTCAACGTTCTAAGAACACAACTCAAAAATTTAGAATTAGCTTCACATACGGTGTTTAAAAATAATGCCGAATGCATCAATATACGTGTCACATTTTATTTTAAGAAATAGTGGTATTTACCTTGACTTGAATTTAAAAAAATCGATTTTTGTATTTATCTATATTGAGATATCAGTTTAAATAACTCCTAAGTAAAGTCAAGCCCAGATTTGTGAACATAGATTTAGACACACTCAAAACACGTTTTTGTAAATATTTATTACTTACCGTAGAATTTTTTTTGCCCATTATGTACATATTTAACCTTGCGTTTATATGACGCAGTGCCATATGCACCATTGGAGTGCGGATAAGGGTTTATTATTATTATTTATTTATTATGTACAAGGATTTATACCATATTTACTTTTTATCCATCAATCAAGATCCGTCGCATACCTAATTTATTTATCCTATTCGTTTTGTCAAATTTTCCAAATAAAAAACACCACCAAATCCGATAGATCCTTATGTCCCGTTACTTCATACATTTTTACTATTGAATACCCTCTTTTGCACATTCTGTTTCCAATTTAAATATCTCCTTTTAAAAAATTGGATATACCCACAGCAAATGTGGGACATCCTGTGATAACGTGTCATCACATTCACAAGCAGAATTTTGTCTAATTCTATATTTTTTTTTACTTAAAACATTGTGAAAAGTCCCTATTATAATTCAGGATATAAACTTTTCCGTTGAAGGCTGACAACATTAATCGTAATAATCGTAATAATTTTTGTAGGTTTATTGTTTCCTGTAATAATTAATCACCATTTATTTGTATTTGTCTGGAAAGTACCGGCATTTTATTTGGGTCGCCCGATTCTAATAAATTCAATTTAACCTAAATGTGGACTATTATTGTATCGTGAACAATGATAGATCATACTTAACCCATTAACAGACGTAAATATCAAAGGTAGCCTTAACGACCCAGCAAATGTATAATTTATCATATTAACCATATAATCGTGCATTTGCTCTGAGTTTTCATTGTGGGGGTGGATGGATTTCACGTACTATGGTGCTCTCCCAAACCCCCACTTATTGCTCCTTAGAAGATGCGTTTATAAATGGATGACAATTGAATTAGATAATCACTCACTTGATTAAGAAGAATAAGAAATAAGTATTGATTATTTTCGAGTGAGAAATACTGACATCCGGAGCATGTGTAAGACGGAGGATATAGTGAGGTGGGGACGACGATACTGGAAGGAACATATAAACACAATGTCAGAAGACAGACTTCCACGTATCGCCCTTCAAGGTAACCCTGAAGGACGCAGACCCCCAGGCAGACCTCCGAAAAGATGGAGAGACAGCTGGGAGTCAACATCCCAAGAGCGACATTCGGAGGCACAAACAGATCCCTAGGATCTACAGAAAGAAGATGAAGAAGACTTACTTGATCCACATTTTTATTCGGCAATATTTAATAATGATGGAAAATATTCATGTAAAATACTTAATCGCTACGTTATTTTAATATAAAAGAATGATCACTGACCACGTTACACTTTTGATTAAAAAAAAAAATGGAAATCACTAAACGGCTAATGGTAGCTGTGGATTGAACTGATTACGATGGCTGCTAGATGGCGAGAGAGAAAGAATTCTTTGTGGTCAGTCTATTTAATTTCTTTTTATTTTTTTCGATTTTTTTCAAACGAAGTGCACTGCCAGCAATTTCAGTCACTGCAACATATGTACATGTATATAATTTTTTTTCATCTCATCAAAGATGAAGAAGAATATGGAAGTCTGGGCATTTACGGAGCTGACGACCGTCATAGGCTGGTTCAAGTGATCACTTTACATATGTGTAACATTCACCAATTCTACCCATTATTGACAACCACACTACTCAAATTCTTTGAAGTTCTATATATATATATGAACCAAATTTGAAACATTGTTCTTGAATCGCTCGAACTTCTTTAGAGACATCTATTGGTGAGATGAAAAGAAGCTTTTTTATTGGGCAGAAACTCTTTTATTGGTATGTGAGGTCTGAATCCTGGAATATTATTACAATACATACTTACATGAGAAACGCCAGAAAATATCATTTTCATTTTTATTATTTTATTATTATATTTGACCAGATAATTTATTTACAACATTTTGAGTGAACAAGTATTTGGACACTCTCAAAATGTTGTAAACATGCTACGTTATCAAGGGTTGACTCCAAGTCAGATGAAGCTATGGATTGTAAATCACATTTAACCCTTATCCAACCACAAATTAATAATAACATCCCCCCGAATTTCCGAGAACGGGATTAGCGTCAATTATTTTAACCTACGTTTATTCAGGAAGCAACGGAAATAATGGGCTCTATTAATAATTGAATTTATAACTCCGTAATTAGAATATACTCGGTTGTATAATCACCGCATCTTCGAAAAACAAAAATAATTCATAGGTGAATAGTACGTTTTTAAACAATGTTTTACAACATTTTGAGTGTGTCCAAATACTTGTTCACAAATTCTGGATTATCTCCAATTACAGGAGTTATTTTCATATTATTTTTTGACATCTCATCAAAGGTGAAGAAGAATATGGAAGTCTAAGTATTTTAGTGAAGTTCTAGTGATTCAAGAAGAAGGTTTCTAAATTGGTTCATACATATAGAACTTCCAAGAATTTGAGTAGTGTGGTTGTCAATAATGGGTAGAATTGGTGAATGTTACACGTGTGTAAAGTGATCACTAAACCAGCCGATGACGGTCGTCAGCCCCGTAAATGCCCAGACTTCCATATTCTTCTTCACCTTTGATGATATGTCAAAAAATAATAAACAATGTTTTAATTTTTAATTAAAGTTCTACTTGATTAACTGTGAATAGAGTTTAGTTTTGATAGTTTTTTACCTTTGTACAATTTTCACTATTTTTATCTAATGATGATTTTTATCGATGATTTTTTATAAAAAAAAAATTTATGCACAATTATTTTTTTGGTTATTTATTTTTATTTTTATTCTTTTAGATGTACAATTTTTACTATTTTGTTTATTTTTTATGTACTTGTGAATGAATTTTACTATTTTAGATGTAAATAAGAATGTTTGCAAGGACAGAGTGGTGTGGCGCTCTATTCTCTCTGCCTACCCCTGCGGGGAAGCGGCGTGATGGTTAGTTAGTTAGTTAGTTAGTTTTTTAATTATTTCATTAACGTACTATTCATTGATTCAGCAGTCACTTTGTGGTAAACCCTATCCATTTTTAATTAAAATTTTACTTAGTAAATACCACTGTTTCTTAAAATCTACTGTGACACGTTTCAATGCATTCCGCATCGCTTGTTTGAAAATGATGCGGAATGCGCCGAAACACGCGTCACAGTAGATTTTAAGTAAAACTCAAATTAAAAATGTAAAATAACTCCCTAAGTGGAGAAATCCAGATTTGTGAACAAGGATTTGGACACATCCAAAAAATATCGTGAGCTTTTTAAGACTATCAAGACTTTTGATAATGAAGCGGTTAGCTTCGAAACCGGTAGACAATATTATAAAGTTGTAATAAAATATTTACAGTGATTTTAAAACAAAGTTACATTTTAAGTATAAAATGGAAAATCACAGTTACTGGAAGTTAGTGCTTCAAATATAAATTATACTTTTTAACATATTTAGTATAACAGGCAAGAGTTCGAGATAGAATAAGAAATTCCAGGATCAGGGAAATATGCGAGATCGAAGATGTCGTTGGGTGGGGAAGGCAACGAAGGAGACAATGGTATGCGCATGTGAGGAGAATGGACCCATCCAGACTCCCCCCCCCACTGTACGGCCAACCCCATGGTAGACGAATCCCGGGCAGACCACCAAAGATAGCTGGAAATCGACGTCGCAGGAGGATAATCCCTCTTAAAAACAGGCCGCAAGCCCTGCAATAAGAATAAGAATATGTTTTAGTTATGTCTTGAAGTAGGCCAACCAATTTGGCTGTAAACCGCCGGTGATGCCCACAAACTTTTTCGTACTTTATTTCATATTTGCGTTAATGAAATCAGCGTCTCCCATACAAAGTTGCAAAGGTTCAGGCCTAACGAATCGCAAATTCCGTTCGGGACAATCGTGAAAACCCTGCGGTAAGCCACATATCTTGGATTCGCAATATGCCCCGTTCACGGTGACCTCATGCGAACCATTTGTTAAGCATTTGCGCGGCCCACACATGCGATAATAAATATCGTTACCGTCGTATCGTGTACCAACACATCTATTTGTTTATTTGTTTATTGGAGAACCAACAGAATATTTGCACAAATTAACAAGACATGATAATAAATAAAAAAATATTAATTCCAATCACAGGTTTTCACTTAAAAGTTACCTAAAAAAACTGTTATATACATAAGAATAACTAGGGTTTTTTTTCATGTAACGCGGTGAAACAGGGTTCTGGCACCTTTTTTTTTCAAAATCATCCATAATTTCAAAATCAGTTAGACGAAACAGTATTTGTTCTCACGTAAATACAATCTTTATTTGTATATTATTTTTTGACATCTCATCGAGGATGAAGAAGAGTATGGAAGTCTGGGCATTCACGGGGCTGACGACCGTCATAGGCTGGTTTAAGTGATCACTTTACACACGTGTAACATTCACCAATTCTATCCATTATTGACAACCACTTTACTCAAATTCTTGGAAGTTCTATATATATGAACCAATTTAGAAACCTTGTTCTTGAATCACTAGAAATTCACTAGAGAAATCTATTGGTGAGATGTAAAGAAATGTATTGGTGAGGTATTGGGTCGTCAGCCCCGTAAATGCCCAGACTTCCATATTCTTCTTCATCTTTGATGAGATGTCAAAAAATAATATGAAAATAACTTCTGTAATTGGAGATAATCCAGATTTTGTGAACAAGTATTTGGACACACTCAAAATGGTGTAAAAAAGTATAAGCTTTGTATACATCAGTAGCAGAAATGACAGTGTCAAGGGCACTTATGGCATATGTATTAAGTACCCTTGACACTGAAACATTTGTCGTTCAATGCCGAACACTGCAATGTTTCATTGTCGTCACCCCATTGTATTCCGTTGGATGAGTAAGAGGTAGGTACTTTGTGTATAAATATTAGGTAGGTACTTTGCAAGGTCGATTCGCCGACGAAGGGGGGAATCAGATGCGTGATTTATTCCGAATCGCGACAAAGACACTTTGTCGATAAAATGCATTCATATTTTATTAAATTCACTTTTAATTTCAGTTTTATTTCATGAAATCTATTGAGACACGTCGCTCACTCCTTTCAACAACGTCATATATCAAAAATCGTAAAAATTCAGTTGTGCATGTTTTCGGAATGTCCAGAAAATGTACTGAATCCCAGCAAAAGCGGCATATTTTTAACTTCATATTTACCCGCTAAATGGCAGAAAGTGTTGTTTTTGCATTTTGAAAAAAATGTATTGTTTGATTATTTTTTTTAAATGTACTAAATATTTTTCAAATGGAGAAAAAAACCTTCAGGTTTTACCTAAAAAGAACTGTTGCACAGTAAAAAGTTCAAAAAGTGGCTTGATATTTATTTTTAATACATTTTATTATATTCTTTAACTTAAAAAACGATCTCCTGAAAAATCAATTTTTTTGAGATATGACGTTGTTGCAAGGAGTGACTGATATGTTCTCTCTTCTTATCATTTTTTTTACTTATTTATATTAGTTTATGTTTTCCACTCTTGCAAACAGAAATTTCTATATAATAAAACGAAAAAGGGAAAGAAAGGGTAATTAACTATAACTTAACTATGAGTATAATGTTTTAGAATTAGTACATAAAACCTGGTGATGACAAGGTTCTTGTCGAAACCGGTTGGAAAAAGTGTACCAATAAAAAGTGGTTAAAACAAATTTGTTTTATTTCATAAAATGTGCCATAAAGTATCTGCGAAAAACATTCAAGAAATATGTATTAGAACTCATATACATATCGCACATCTAGATCAAAACTGTATCAACTCAAAAATTATCATTTTTTTATAATCACTTATTCGGCTTCTACAAACGAAGACGCATATATCAATTTATCCGATCTGTCAATATCTTAAATATCCTTCAAAATATAGCACTATATGTTCCTTTTCGTGAACACATATCGGCTGTCCAAACTCAAAACACAGTAAGGGACTTTTTTTGCATTTTTGGACTAAGTAGATTCTACTTAGTCCAAAAATGCAAAAAAAAAGTACTACAAAAAAGATGTCCCTTACTGTGTTTTAATTTTGGATAGCCGATATGTTTATACTTACTCATAACCCTTACCCGCACCTTATGGTGCATAGGGCACTGCATCGAATTGACGCAGTGTTATCTTGATCATTACTTACATGAATGCAAGGTGGTCACTCTTGCGCTCAGGAACCAGTCCAGGGTAATATTGAATAAATATTACAGTGTAAAATCACTAATATTTATTTTCACCCCCCTGGGAATCGAACCCGGGACCTCTAGCACGATAGCTAAACACGCTGACCATTACACCACGGAGGCGGACTATGTTTATACAATAATTATATATTATTATAGGCAAAAGCGATGTTTTCCTCCGTGTAAGTGTATAGTGAATAAATTTAAGAAAAATTATAGCTAGCACTCTAGTGGTACTTTTCACTGCATACAATGTTGTTCGTGAACAACTTACCTGCGCCAAACGTTTTCATATTATAAAGCAAAGTGCATGGATAAGAAAAACGACATTTCGTACTATGCAAATACTCAATGTACGAGTACTCGGGGTTGAAGAGCAAACAGCTATATTGCTAGTCTCGCTTTAGAAATGGTTTAACCAGCGGTTGACAAACTCATCAGCCAACAGAGGCAAATGTCCACAGAACATATCGCTCACTCCTTTCAAGAACGTCGTTAACAAAAAAAACTTGATTTTTCAGGAGAACGTTTTTAAAGTTTAAAAATATAAAACAATGTATTAAAAATAAACATCAAGCAACTAATTGAACTTTTTACTATGCAATAGATCTTTTTAGGTAAAACCTGAAGTTTTTTCTCAATTAGAAAAATATTTAGTATATTTGAAAAAAAATCAAACAAAAAATTTTCTTCAAAATGCAAAAACAACACTTTCCCTGTGGCGGGTAAATATTAAGGTGAAAATATGCCTCTTTTGCTGGGATAGTATATTTTCTGGGCATTTCGAAAACACGTACAACTGAAATCGACGATTTTTGATTAATGACGTTCATGAAAGGAAAGAGCGATATAGGTTTCTTTTTAGTGACAAATTTCTTTGGAAACACATCAAACCAAATCAAATTACACCTCGTTTTGTCAATGAATCTTTGGATATTTTAATGCTTAATATTTCATAAAAAAAAGGAAATTTCCGGTCATGAAAGTGCTCTTTATTTTATATTATTTTTTTGACATCTTATCAAAGATGAAGAAGAATATGGAAGTCTGGGTATTTACAGGGCTGACGATTATCATAGGCTGGTTTAAGTGATCACTTTACGCACGTGTAACATTCACCAATTCTACCCATTATTGACAACCACACTACTCAAATTCTTCGAAGTTCTAAATATATGAACCAATTTCGGAACATTGATCTTGAATCACTAGAACTTCACTAGAGACATCTATTGGTGAGATGAAAAGAAGCTTTTTATTAAGCAATTTTACCCCATGTTGACAACCACACTACTCAAATTCTTGGAAGTTCTATATGTGTGAACCAATTATGAAACATTATTCTTGAATCACTAGAACTTCACTACAGACATATTGGTGAGACTATTTTACCCCTTATTGACAACCACACTACTTACTCAAATTCTTGGAAGTTCTATATGTGTGAACCAATTATGAAACATTATTTTTGAATCACTAGAACTTCACTAGAGACATATTGGTGAGATGAAAAGAAGCTTTTTTAATGAGCAGAAACTCTTTTATTAGCATGCGAGGTCCGAATCCTGGATTATAATCACACACATGATAAACGCCAGAATATATCATTTATAATACGAACATATCTCCTGTAATTGGAGATAATCCAGATTTTGTGAACAAGTATTTGGACACACTAAAAATGTTGTATTTGTAATTTTGTTGAAATTGTTAAGTAATAATATGAAAAATATTTTTTCGCCTGCAGTGACTTAAGTGGATAGTCGCCAATTATTATGTAGGCCACTAATGATAATCGTGTAGTTTCGACCTACATGGTGTCTTGTCGCTCCACGCCACAATCCAATCGTGCCCAAACATTTAGTTCCATTAAGCATTATTTGGTCGTGGGAGTGGCAGAATGAGCCAACTCCTTCTCGGTTCCCGGCGTAGTATCGGCCGAGCGCGGATTCATTCATAATCACCGGTTCGCCCACAGCCTGCTGTCCATTCAAGAGTGCTTTGGTAACCTCATCTCATGTGCTCCTAGGAACGTTCGTTATAACTGCGTTCAGAATAATAGAAGAATGATAATAATGTTTGCAAGGAAAGTGATCTGTTGATGAATGTTGGTAAATCCAAAGTCATAATTTTTTTGTGAGATGAATCTAGAGATGAATAGATTAATGTTGACAAACCCAAAGTCATGGTTTTTTAGTAAGATGAGTCTAGAGATGAATAGATTAATGTTGACAAACCCAAAGTCATGTTTTTTTAGTTAGATGGATCTAGAGATGAATACATTAATGTTCACAAACCCAAAGTCATTGTTTTGTTAGTGAGATGAATCTAGAGATGAATAGATTAATATTGACAAACCCAAAGTCATGATTTTTTTGTGAGATGAATCTAGAGATGAATAGATTATGTTGACAAACCTTAAGTCATGGTTTTTTAGTAAGATGAGTCTAGAGATGAATAGATTAATGTTGACAAACCCAAAGTCATGGTTTTTTAGTAAGATGAGTCTAGAGATGAATAGATTAATGTTGACAAACCCAAAGTCATGGTTTTTTAGTAAGATGAGTCTAGAGATGAATAGATTAATGTTGACAATCCCAAAGTCATGATTGTTGAAAGATTTTTTATTATTAGATTAAAACCAATATTTTTAGCTTTTCCACTTTTTTATTTGACCAGCGACCGGGTTTCGTCGTTACCGACATCATCAGACTGATGATGTCGGTAACGACGAAACCCGGTCGCTGGTCAAATAAAAAAGTGGAAAAGCTAAAAATATTGGTTTTAATCTAATAATAAATTAAAAATGCAATTCCATCACGAAGTGTCAGTGGATAATATAAATCTATTAAAAATTGTTGAAAGAGATGAATGCAGAGATAAATGAGTGTTGTAGAATTTAATTTTATATCGCGGAAAATGTAGTAGTGGGCGTGATCAAGTGTTTCAAATTCTTGAATGTGGTCAGGTCAGGAGTCAGAATAATCGGCGGGTACGTATGAGGAGATGTATGAATGTAGAAGAAGCGAAGATTGTTTGCAAAGACCTAATGGTGTAGCATTCTATTCTCTGTGCCTACTACTGCGGAGTTGCAATAGATTTTTAGTAAGTTATTACATAGTAAATATACATTTTATTTCACAAGGTATTTATAAAATAATTAAATTAATTAATTGTATAACTTAACACATAATTTACACGACGTGATAATATGTATGCAAAGACGCGGTAAACGTGATGTTGAATAAATTCTTTGTAATTATCATGCAAATAAGCCGTTGTGGTTCTAGGCGAGCCTTAAAGTGGTGTGGATTCAATCAATTATGAGTTCAACTCGGCAAACAACGAATGTTGAATAAAAAGTACATCGCAAATTGCTCATGTATTTATTGTATCGCTTGTAACGCTTTCATCTCGAAGTATTTTCAAATAATTAGTTAAGTGCTCGGATTATGTCTTTTTTTTAAAAAAGACAAAAAAAATTCAACTGAAAAAAATTAATATAACATCAAAAAATAAAATGGTAAACCATTTTAAAATTTGTCCGCCTCCGTAGTGTAATGGTCAGCAAGCTCGGCTACCGTTCTGGAGGTCCCGGGTTCGATTCCCAAGGGGGGTAAAATAAATATAAGTGATTTTTTCACTGTAATATTTATTCAATATTATTACCCTGGACTGGTACCTGAAGCGGAGGGCTGATCACCTTTCCTTCATGTGTAAACGATCAAGATAACACTGCGTTTATATGATGCAGTGCCCTATGCATCGTTGGGGTGCGGATAAGGGTTTCATATTTAAAAAAAAGTATGTTTATAATTTATATTTGAAGCACTAACTTTGTGATTTTCCATTTTATAATTAAAATGTAACTTTGATTTATTTTAACTTAATTATAATGTCTACCGGTTTCGAAGCTAACCGCTTCTTTTAGTCTTGATAAAAAAGCGGTTAGCTTCGATAGCGGTAGACATTATAATTAAGTAATTATAAAATATTTATAGTGATTTTAAAACAAAGTTACATTTTAACTATAAATTTAAAAAAGTGTACTTGAATAAAAATTAATTATATTTATTATATTGAAAGCATTAACTTTGTGGATCATTATAATTTATTATTTTGAGAAATAAAAAAACTTTGTTTTTTGATCCACCTATTTATTAAAAAACTGGAACCGAAACTAGTAGGTTTTTAATAAATATGTGAGTGGATCAAAAAACAAAGTCTTTTTATTTTTCAAAATAATAAACAAATAAGTTAAGTTCAATCAAAAATATTTAAACATATACGAGTACATACATATGTTGATACATCTCATCGCTACTATTCCATCACGCCGCTTCCCCGCAGGGGTAGGGAGAGAAAATAGAACGTCACAAAAAACCTGTCAGTGCAAACAAACTTCGCCTCCTCCACATTGATATATACGAGAATGTTACGGTCAACAGAGAGCGCTACAGAACAATGATTACTGACTTCTTTGTATCTCAGTTGAATGGCATTGATGTGACAGAGCTATGGTTTGACAATGTATATATACATATATATTTATATATATATATATATATATATATATATATATATATATATATATATATATATATATATATATATATATATATATATATATATATATATATATATATATATATATATATATATATATATATATATATATATATATATATATATATATATATATATATATATATATATATATATATATATATATATATATATATATATCGTAGTCATACAGGAGAAAGTGACCAACTGCAGTTTTTACAAAAACGTGATTATTAACTATTTGAAATCTTACTAGCTTAATACTGCCCTGAAAAAAATCCCAGAGCGATTTTTATCTTGGAAGTATAATATTTTGTCTTGTTAAAAATGACTAACTGCATTGATGTGCATTTTCTTTACAAGCAAAAGTGACCAAGTGACACTTGGACATTATTGCCTGTTGTAACAATTTTCAACGCCATGAAGTTATTTATAGTTCTGTATGAAACATTTGACATTTAAATGTTTCTAGAGAAACAAAGTGACTAAATTCAAAGTCAAATGGCCAGTAGAGGTAAATTATTGATGAAAATATGTAAAAATCAAGAAAGAGTGATCCACATAATGTACATGAATTAAGATTTGACGATATGTTAGATCTCAAATCTTCTTCTAACCCTTATCCGCAACTAATGGTGCATAGGGCACTGCATCGTATTGATGCAGTGTTATCTTGATCGTTACTTACATGAAGGCAGGATGATCACTCCTGATCACGCTTCAGGGACCAGTCCAGGGTAATATGAAATAAATGTTATAGTGTAAAATCACCAATATTTATTTTCAACCCCCCCTGGGAATCGAACCCGGGCTGGAGGACAGAGCCCCAGAACCAAACTTAGATTCTGAATCTGAGTCAGAATAATACTTCTTTACTTTTTGTGTATTTATTAAAAAAAAATGTTATCTTATTTAAAAAATATATGTTATGTTACCAGCTAGTTTATTTTCCAAAAAAAAGTTTCTTTCTTAATTTAAATTAATAAAATAAAATGCTTTGAATTAAACTTTTGTATCTGTAACTAACGTTTCCGTTCTCATTCTAAGAATCAAAAGTTGTTTCTGCATTTTTTCCTAAAAATTTGCCAGGAAAAAGTGACCAACTGCTTTAAGTAATTTTAAAAACTTTAGGATGTAAATTTTCAAAAATATTTTTTACTCATTTCAATATTGGTAAACATCTCTTTTCACACAAAAATAATCACAATCGTGAATACATTATTTCTTTGTTTTTAATTGATAACAAAAGTGTAAAAACGTTTAAATGGCCCTCCTGAACATTTTACGTTTTGTCAGTTGGTCACTTTCTCCTGTACGACTACGATATATATATATATATATATATATATATATATATATATATATATATATATATATATATATATATATATATATATATATATATATATATATATATATATATATATATATATATATATATATAAAGGGCTTGATATTTATTTTTAATGAAATGTATTGAAAATGAATATCAAGCCACTTATTGAACTTTTTCTGTGCAATAGATCATTTTAGATAAAACCTAATGGTTTTTTCTCCATTTGAAAATATTTAGTATGTATATTTAAAAAAATAATTAAAGAATACGTTTTCTTCAAAATGCAAAAACAACACTTTCTGCCCTGTAGCGGATAAATATTAAGTTAAAAATATGCCTCTTTTGCTAGGGCATAGTACATTTTCTGGGCATTCCGAAAACATGCACAACTGAAAATTGTCGATTTTTGATATATGACGTTCTTGAAAGGAGTGAGCTATATATTTGAATCTCGCACAAGGAGTTACGTTGTTTCTCTAAAATTCTAAGCGTTAAAGCATTTTTTATGATTCATTTTCACTTAATCTGTTCGCCGGAGTTAAGTTTTTGCCAAAAGCAGTTCACGGGGAATAGATAAGACTTTATTCGACTCTTGTTTCTGGCGTTACTCCAATTCGTGGACCACAAGGCAAACAGACGTAACTGCCACAGAGCAGCCCGGTTACTTACGCCAGTCTGCCATCTGACTGAGTTAGAAGTGAATAAAGAAGGGTATTAGGATAGCATACAGGGTACGTGTAGTATCTATGGTCATAAGGAAACTAGATTCAGTGGGGGTAAAGCCACAACGTTTTGACCGTGTCCAAATGATAAAAACCATCCATGGGACGAGGAAAGCTTTTATTAAACAGATACTCTTTCCATATTATTTTTTGACATCTCAACATAGATGAAGAAGAATATGGAAGTCTGGTCATTTACGGGGCCTACGACCGTCACAGTCTGATTTAAAAGATCACTTTACACACGTGTAATATTCGCCAATTCTACATTCCCATGATTGACACCAATACTACTCAAATTCTTGGAAATTCTTATAATAATATATTGATCAATATCGAAACCAACTTTTCGAATCAACTTGAACTTTTAACTGGAGACATCCATGATGAAATGAGAGAATTTTTTTAAAGCGGAAACTCTTTCATTTGTATGTAAGGTCCAAATCCTGGATTATATGTATTCACATACTCGAGAAACGCTTAGGAACAAGATTTTTTGTAAAAGGAAACAGATAATAATGGTGACGTATTGTGAAACAGTATATTATTGATTAACGTTTTATCTGAATTAAAAATTTTATTTTTTAAAAATTATAAAAAAACAAAACGCAAAATGTTAAACTTAATAATAAAAAAAATGAGCAGGACTACGATCCATAGTTTGAAGATCCCTGATGTGAGATTTTTCCCTCCTTTCTTGATTTTTCCTTTTGCTCGCCGTCTCGCATCGCATCCATGCTATATTAACAGCAAACCGCAGGAACTCTGCTCTATATAGACTTCAAATTGAAAGTTATTAGGGAACAAGAAACGAGTTAAGTGGCACAGATTTTAGTTGAAAACAAAATATTGGTAACATTATTTTTTGACACTCAACGTAGATGGAGAAGAATATGGAAGCATGGGCATTTACGGGGCTTACGACCGTCTTAGGCTGGTTTTAGTGGTCACTTTACACACGTGTAACATTCACCAATTCTACCCATTATTGGCAACCACACAACTCAAATTTTTGGAAGTTCTAAATATGTGAACCAATTTAGAAACCTTGTTCTTGAATTACTAGAACTTCACCAGAGACATATATTGGTGAGATGAAAAGAAGCTTTTTATTGAGTAGAAACTCTTATGTTAGTATGTGAGGTCCGAATTCTGGATTATAATCACATACATGAGAAACGCAAGAAATTAACATGTTACAATGATTAAAGAAAACACTTGTTTTTTACCACTTGAGTTTTATTATAGACTACATGTTTCAGAAGTTAAACTTCCATCATTCAGGTCTGTATAATAACTATTAGTTATTATACAGACCTGAATGATGAAAGTTTAACTTCTGAAACATGTAGTCTATAATAAAACTCAAGTGGTAAAAAACAAGTGTTTTCTTTAATCATTGTAACATGTCTTACCACAAAGTTAATGCCGTAACAATAAATAAATTATCATTTTCATTTTTTGATTATTTTAGCTTATAATTTGACCAGTTAATTTATTTACAACATTTTGAGAGTGTCCAAATACTTGTTCACAAATCAATTGATTTGTGAACAAGTATTTGGACACACTCAAAACGTTGACTTTAATTTTTGGTGATTTAATTAGAAACATTTTTTTTTTTAATATCAATATCCTTCATTGACATAAATATTTAGTTTTCATGAGCAATTCCGCTTTTGCGACTTGCTTCGATGAATTTTACTTGTTCGAAAGGAAAAAAATAAATCACAATCCTTAACTTGAATATTTGCTGTAAACCAAAAGGAGAAGTAAGTGAATTTCCTCAAGTTTTTTAAGAAGCTTAAAACCACAGATTCCCAAACTTATTTGACTTTAGACCATATTTTCAACCTCAACATTTTTCATCGCCCACTTTTCGATTTTTTTTTACAAAAACAATAAATATTAAACCTGTCTTGTGTTTTGTATATATACAAACATATATACACGCAAAGACACTCGCTTTCTCGCCAAAGGCAATTTTAAACAATTCAATTATTTTATCTAGCAATGTCCGCCTCCGTAGTGTAATGGTCAGCACGCTCGGCTACCGTTCTGGAGGTCCCGGGTTCGATTCCCAAGGGGGTTAAAATAAATAGAAGTGATTTTTTCACTGTCATATTTATTCAATATTATCCTGGACTGGTACCTGAAGCGGAGGGCTGATCACCTTTCCTTCATGTGTAAACGATCAAGATAACACTGCGTTTATATGACGCAGTGCCCTATGCACCATTGGGGTGCGGATAAGGGTTTTATTAATGTACTAAGGTGCATGATTTTATTTCCATGATTTGATTTGTGAATTCATATAAAGTATGAGTTCAATATAGGTGTTCTAAAAATTTGAGTAGTAAGTTTTGAATCATGGGTAGAGTGGTGAATAGTACATATTCATAAAGCCATCACTCAAACCAGCCTGTGGCAGGTTGTAAGCCATTTATGTAAATATCCAGACCTCCATATTTTTCTTCATCGGTATTGCCCGCTTTGGGGATCCATGCTTTAAAGTTTAAGCCATCCATCCTACCAATCTACAAAATGTTGGATGAACAAGTTTTTACTTTTTTCCTCTAAAAAACAATTGCGTAATCTCTCTTCGTTTGGGTTGACATTTCCGCTTGGAGAAGCGTACTTGTCCAACTTAATACTCTATATTTTAATTTTCTTAATAAAATTACTGTCGGTCTCATTTCTATGAAGTATTTTTTCAGGGGTAAAGTTCTATCTAGATAACACATTTTTTTCTACAACAATCTCTTTATTTTTGTCCTTCTTAAGCTTGTCCTTCAAATCTTGCGACACACGAAAGTAAATAAAAGTTTATTTTTGAAAAAAAAGATCTCGTTATAACATTGGCCAGTGAAGTATTTTTAAGTCAACCTTCAAAGAAATTAGCAGTTATTAATGCTTTGCGCTATTTCTGGCGAAATCACATTTATTTTATGAGAGGAAAGTAATCATAATCTAATTAAAAAACTAAACTTAACGCTGTTTCTCCACAGGGGGAGGCAGAGATAATATAACGCCATATCACTTTGTCTTTACAAATAATCTTCGCCTCTTCTACGTTCATGCATGTCCTCATACATACCCCTAAATGATTACTGACGTGACCACTTTTAAGATTTTCTCAGTCTTTCTCTCTTCCTTTTTCTGACAACGTTTGTCTCATTTTTTTTACTGTTCTTTCCTCATTGTTTCTTTCTTCCATATTCATGCACATCCTCATACATACCTGCCAATCATTCTGACTTCTGACCTGACCACTCCAAAGTATTTGAAACAGCTTTCAAAGACAACCGCTGGAGGCGCGTTGCAGGAGCCTGGGTGAGGACCTATCCAACATCGGATCCGTGATAGTTCGTAAGGAACTGTCACGAGAGGTGGTATCATACATGATAAAAATAGTGAAGAACATTGGTAACATATACCAAAGTATGACACAAAATGCCGAATGCTCTTCTAGTGGAACGGAAGGTCTGCTGATGACAGTCAACAGTCCGCTTTCTCTTGAGGAGTTTTACGTGGTTTCCTCCCAGCAATGAGCAAATGTTGACATGTTCCTGATTGGTCCACACTAGATTATCCCTCCTGTTCTCAACACAGATTCAAATAAAAACATATTTAATTAGCTGGAAGGAAGAAAATCCACTAAACGATCCATAAACCTTGTACATAATAAGCAAGGTAAATAATAAATGCAATTCCCATCTAAAAAAAAAGTATTTGAAACACCAGTTCCAATAGTAAATGGCATTGGTACCATAAACCAAGCTAGGACACAAAATGCCGAACCCTCTTCTAGTGGAACGGAAGGTCTGCTGATGACAGTCAACAGTCCGCCTTCTCCAGAGGAGTGCAACGTGGTTTCCTCCCAGCAATGAGCAAATGCTGACAAGTTCCTGATAGGCCCACACTAGATTATCCCTCCTGTTCCCAACACATATTAAAATAAAACATTTTTTTATGTTAGAAGAAACAAAAATCCACATGATCTTTAAGTAGATTTATATTATCCACTGACACTTCGTGATGGAATTGCATTTTTAATATATTATTAGATTAAAACCAATATTTTTAGCTTTTCCAATTTATTTTTATTTGACCAGCGACCGGGTTTCGTCGTTACAGACATCATCAGACCAGTCTGATGATGTCTGTAACGACAAAACCCGGTCGCTGGTCAAATAAAAATAAAGTGGAAAAGCTAAAAATATTGGTTTTAATCTAATAATATATGATCTTTAAATGATTTATAAACCTCGTACAAAAAGTGCAAGGTAAATAAGAAATGCAGTTCCCATCTAAAAAAAAGTATTTGAAATACTTAACCATGCCCAGTTTTCTTAAGTTTTCCTTCGCTCCTATTACCAACCACATTCAAAATAAGATATTTCATATGTAGTAATGTTTAGTTAGTTAATTAACAACATTTTGAGTGTGTCTAAATACTTGTTCACAAATTTGGATTATCTCCTATTATAGGAGTTATTTTCATATTATTTCAATAATATATATTGGTTGGTTGATAGACGTCTCACGCTTCGATCGGCTGCAACATCTGCAATGGGCAATGTGATCTTACCAGCTCGCAATCAACGCACTAAATTTGGCGAGCGTGCATTTGCTGTTGCAGGACCGACGGCGTGGAATGCTCTTCCACCAATGGTTAGAAATAGTGAGAGTAAGATGATCTTTAGAAAAAGACTAAAAACACATTTGTTTGCTAAATCATTTCCACCATAATATTTTCCCCAATTCATTCACAGTGAAGTGCCCTTGAGGTATTTTTTTTTGCGAAAATGGCGCTATATAAGTTATCCAAATTTATTATTATTATTATTAATATAAGAGTTTCTGCTTAATAAAAAGCTTCTTTTCATCTCACCAATACATGTCTCTAGTGAAGTTCTAATGATTCAAGAACAATGTTCCGAAATTGGTTCATATATATAGAACTTCTAAGAATTTGAGTAGTGTGGTTGTCAATAATGGGAAGAATTGGTGAATGTTACACGTGTGTAAAGTGATCACTTAAACCAGCCTATGACGGTCGCCAGCTCCGTAAATGCCCAGACTTCCATATTCTTCTTCATCTTTTATGAGATGTCAAAAATAATAAGTAAATTAACATATTATATTTTTTGTAACAATAATAAACAAATGAAAAATAAAGAAAAAAACACCAACTTATCTTAACCACGTCAAAGAACCTTTCTTAATCAAACTTATCATCCCTCTTGATTATTAAGATAATATTTATTATTATTAGTGAAATTAAGCATTCAGCTTTCTTTTCATATATTTTACTTAATAAAGATACATATTTCGTAATTAAGTGAAAATAGCTGCTTTCGGTCGTGCCAATAAAATGTAATAATTAAATCAACGCTTTTTTATTACACCCAATGGATTATCTGCGATTGAATCCGTTAGAGGCAGGTTGCACGATCAACAATGTGATATTTGTCTTACGATATTTTATTTAAGTATAAAGTCTATTAAATAACATTATAAAAGTAATATTTAGAGCGTTATACAAAATTCTGTGTCCAAATACTTGGTCACAAGTTTGGGTTTTTTCACTTTATAGTTATTTTAATTTGTTGACATCTCAACATAGATTAAGAAGAATATGGAACAACATTTTGAGTGTGTCTAAATACTTGTTCACAAATCTGGATTATCTCCAATCATAGGACTTATTTTTCATATTATTTTTTGACATCTCATAGGTGAAGAAGAATATTGAATATCTTGGGTAGAATTGGTGAATATTATACGTGTGTAAAATGATCACTCAAACCAGGCTTTGGCGGCCGTATGCACCGTAAATGCCCAGACTTCCAAATTCTTCTCGATCTATGTTGAGATATAAAAAAATAAAGTGAAACTACAGTATCGAACAGATTAATTGAAACAAAACCCTTTTTTCGTATTTTCAACACCTTAAAAAAAAGTTTTGGGAGTGTTCCTCGTATTATGATCGTATCACCCAATTATAGCGATAAGTATCACCCAATTCTACTGGAAAAGGTACTACCAGCGATACAAAAACGAAGGTCAAATGGTAATGTAATATTTCAGCAGGATTTAACCCCCTGCCACAAATCCAAAAATATTATGAAAATTTTCACACAAAAACAATGAACTGTGTTGTACTGGTCAAAAATTTTGCTAGACATAAACCTAATTGAAAATCTATCGGCTTTACGAAACTTCTTTTTACAAAAATACAAAAAAAACGGTTTCAATTAATCTGTTCGTTGCTGTCGTTAGTAAACGTGTTTATTTAAAATAAATCTAACCCTAGATTTCATTATCGCAGATTATTCTCTTCAACTCAAACTTAGACTTAAATGTGCAGTTTTGGGTACTACAAAAAAGTGCACGTGCACCATGGCTCTTAGTCTGAGGCAATGAACCCGGAATCCTATGTAAGTAGCTATTTTAAGATAAAAACTGAACTGACGATGAATCTCAGTTTCCGAAGTTCCAATTTATTTACTCGTCCACTGATTGGGGAATGGCCCAATGGAAATAAATTTCATTCCACGTCACAATCAATGGCACAAGTTTTTTTGTCGCATTTCTAACTTGATACTCCATTACTTATTACTCGAATTTCCGATTGCGAGGGAAGAAAATTTCCAATTGACAATTAACCTTCTTGATCCAATGAAATATGAGTTCAGATCAGATACTAAACCTTTACTTAGGTTATTACTTTCCCTTTTTTTTAAAGTCAATAAACTATAATTATTTACCGAAAATATATATATTTTTCCTCCGGTAACTGAATTTATTATTTGATTTATTGATTTGGCATTAACTTCGTAGAGTGACACGATGATTCAAATATTTATTTATAATTTTTTATTTATTAATTATTTTCATAGATACAAACAATTATTTACTATATGTATTACCGCTCTTTAGGCATGGCCTGTATTGAGCCGAAATACTTACATCGCTCACTCCTTTCAAGAACGTCATAAATAAAAAAAACTTGATTTTTCAGGAGAGCGTTTTTAAAGTTTAAAAATATAATACAATGTATTAAAAATAAATATCAAGCCACTTATTGAAATTTTTACCATGAAACAGATCTTTTTAGGTAAAACCTGAAGGTTTTTTCTCCATTTGAAAAATATTAAGTACCTATGTTTAAAAAAATAATTAAACCTTTACCTACATTACCTAAATACCTTTTCTTCAAAATGCAAAAACAACACTTTCTGCCTTATAGTGGGTAAATATTAAGTTTAAAATATGCCACTTTTGCTGGGATATAGTACATTTTTTGGGCATTCCGAAAACGTGCACAACTGAAAATTGACGGTTTTTGATTTATGACGTTCTTGAAAAGAGTGAGCGACATGTTAATACAATTTTTTATTTTTTTATTATTATTAAATAATTAGATTATAAACATTGCATACAATAGACACAATAACAATTTACAGTAAAAAGGTTTTACAATAAAATAATTACACCTGGACTTTAATTAATTCACTTTTTTACCTTGTCCCTTCCAACGAGAAGCAACCATCGACGGACACTGTTCTTAAAGACATGATCACGAATGGAATTTTTAATGGTTATGGAATTTTTATTAAACAAATTATACATTTGTTTAATAGCACTTATTGCTTCATGTATTAATTTTTAATTCAAGCACCGATTTTTTGAGTCTACTAAGTTGTATTTTATTTAAAAAAAACACATAAAAATTCGTATTGTGACAATTGTTTCGCCTAGTTATGGCATTTTCAAACGAATGTGAAGATAAATGGACTGACGGTCCTTATGTAGGTAGCTATACAATTCTAGGTACTTTAGTAATAGTTTTAACACGTGCAGCAATAATTTATGGGAGACAACGATAGACCACTTATTAAGTTAATTAAGGCGGGATTGTCAATAGCCCGCAACTTTTTTTCTTTAAACCAATTTTTTTTTTACATAATTGCATTTTTTGTTTAAAAACCGTTGCATTGAAATAATAAGCTTTTCTTCGAAATAAATATGTGGTTTTGAAAAGAAAAGATTTATTAAAAGGTAATTAAGGAGTTATTTATTTTTAAAAAATTTAACACTTTGCCTTTCAATAACTTCTTTTTTTTCAAAACCATATCATTATTTCGAAAAAAACTTATTTTTTTAAATATAAAAATGTTGTTTTAATGCGATCTCTTAGAAGAATGTGCGACAAAACGATGTATGATAGATGTGCGAATAGTGAAATAAGGAAGGAATGCAAAGCCGAGATAAGCATTATCGATAAAATTAAGAAAGGTGTGTTGAGATGGTTTGGACATGTAGAACGAATGAGTGACGAAAGAACGGTAAAACAAATTTATGAGGCGAATGTTAGTGGGAAAAGAAGCAGAGGAAGACCGAGAAAAATATGGCACGATCAGGTATGCCAAATACTTGAAAGTGGTCAGGTTTGGAGTCGTAACAATCGGCGGGTATGTATGAGGAGATGCATGAACGTGGAAGAGGCAAAGAATGTTTGCAAGGACAGAGTGGTGTGGCGCTCTATTCTCTCTGCCTACCCCTGCGGGGAAGCGGCGTGATGGTTAGTTAGTTAGTTAGTTTTAGGTAAAAATTCCATTACGTTGGAATATACCTGAGATTAAAGAAAATTAAGTTGCGGGTTAGCGATTATACCGCCTTAAGACCCAGTATTCGTTGAGTCGCAACATAATTTTTTATAAATCCAGGCAACATTTGACGCGATTGATTTTTTCTTCGAAATAATTATACGAGTGTGGTTTTGATAAGAAAAGAGTTATTGAAAAATAAGGAGTTATTTTTTTTTTAAATTTACACTTTTATTCTAAAAAACAAAAAATATCACATACATTTATTTATAAAAAAAACGGGCGTTTACAGACACCGGAGATTACCTCTCCGGTGGTCTCCGGTGGAATGAATTCTGTGTTTGCGAATATCCCCTTAAGGTAACATTTATTTGTGCTGTTGTCCTTTAAAGTTTGGCCTTTTTAAATACTTTATTATCGATTGTTTTGTCGTTTACATATTGTGTAATTCAAACAATAAATGTTTTCTTTTGTAAATATAAACCAAATAATGTAACTTTTGCGGTCGGCTGGGATCATTTCAATAAAATATTAATTAATTAATTTGGTGTCAAGGTAACATTTTTCTAGCTACCTAACCATCACGCCGCTTCACCACTATGGTAGGCAGAAAGAATAAAACGCCACGACGATCTGTCTTTGCAGACAATACTTGAGCGCATAAATTATGTTGATATCACTCTTTCATTTCAAGAACGTCATAAATCAAAAAACTTGATTTTTCGTTAGAAGTTTTTAAAGTTTAAACATATAATACAATGTATTAAAAATAAATATCAAGCCACTGATTGAACTTTTTACTATGCAACAGATCTTTTTAGGTAAAACCTGAAGGTTTTTTCTCCATTTGAAAAATATTTAGTATATTTAAAAAAATACAATAATTAAACAATATCTTTTCTTCAAAATGCAAAAACAACACTTTCTGCCCTGTAGCGGGTAAATATTATATTTAAAAAATGCCTTTTTTTGCTGGGATATAGTACGTTTTCTGGGCATTCCAAAAACATGCACGACTGAAAATTTACGATTTTTGATTTATGATGTTCTTGAAAGGAGTGAGCGATATATCAAACCGTGTATGACAAATATATCACTGGTTTAAAAATATATTCTTCATTTATGACCGCGGGCGGCAAGTAAAGGCCTTGTGGGTTGGCCACCCTTGATTTAAGAGGTAACATTTCATCTGCACTCAGTCTACTTTCATCTTTTTTATGATTTTTTACATAAAACATTTTATTATTATTTTTGACATCTCATCAAAGATGAAGAAGAATATGGAAGTCTGGGCATCTACGGGGCTGACGACCGTCATAGGCTGGTTTAAGTGATCACTTTACACACGTGTAACATTCACCAATTCTACCCATTATTGACAACCACACTACTCAAATTCTTGGAAGTTCTATATATATGAACCAATTTAGAATGAATTTTCAATTTAGAGTGAATGTTACTGTATATATGAACCAATTTAGAAACCTTGTTCTTGAATCACTAGAACTTCACTAGAGACATCTATTGGTGAGATGTAAAGAAGCTTTTTATTAAGCAGAAACTCTTATATTAGTATGTGAGATCCGAATCCTGGATTATAATCACACAGATGAGAAACGCCAGAAAATACCATTTTCATTTTTATTATTTAAGCTTATAATTTGACCAAACAGTTTATTTACAACATTTTGAGTGTGTCCAAATACTTGTTCACAAAATCTGAATTATCTCCAATTACAGGAGTTATTTTCATATTATTTTTGACATTTGGATGTCAAAAATAATATGAAAATAACTCCTGTAATTGGAGATAATCCAGATTTTGTGAACAAGTATTTGGACACACTCAAAATGTTGTAAATAAAACATTTTTCCATAACACATTTTCCATTATTATTGACTACAATGCTACCATGAGCATTAATTCCGTACTCCGGAGTATTTAAGTACCAGTTTATGACCAGTTTATCTCTTTTAGTCTGAATTTTATATTTAGTTCGCATTATAATTTTATTTGTGATTTATTTTTTGAATGCTACGGATTTATGTACTAGTATTTACATTATTGTCCAGTCGTAGGCTAGGGAATGAAGTATCGAGTGTAACAATTCCCTTTCAAGAGTTTTTACGACGTAATTGTATGAAGAAACATAAATTACTAGCACTTTTAACAGCTAAAAGCACTAGATTTTGTCCGCGATAAATCAAATAAACGGATTTTATATTTAGGGACAAAATAGTTTTAGAAGAAAAATACAGTTCTTTTTATGTTACATTTAATATGAATTTATTTTATAATCTCTTTTCAACTACCCATATCTTACTGTAAAGAACACTTTATCACTTTTGAAGATTGGAAAAAAAATCTAAGATATGGTACGTCTGTCCGCTAAAGCTAAAAGCTCAGTAAAGGTAAGTCATTTATCCGACACTTCAGAAATATACTGATATCTTTGTGTGTAGCATTCACGCGCGGCTCATGTTAATACTCGCTTTGAGACAAGCGAGTATAAATACGAGTCGTCCAGGGAACTAAAACTGAGTTTGCTCTCGCAAATTATACATGGAATTTAATCAGTTATTTTTGGTATTTTTTTTATACATTACACTTTTTTTTCAATATGTATTCTATCTGTTTTTTATTCCATTATCTATTTAAAAAATGTGCGAACAACACGTGGGGCTAACAGGTCACTACCATAGTACTATTCACACACACAAATATTAATATTACGGGTTCAATAACTAAAAATATTTCAAAAATCTTACCCTCCCATATACAACCTGCATATTATACAAATAATAATTTACATAAAATCCTCGATAACTCTAAATCTAAAATTGATTTATTACAAAAAAGTGGTGTTTATGAAATTTCGTGTGGAGATTGTGATAGAAAATATATTGGCCAAACTGCTAGAAATTTAAAGATTAGAATTAAAGAACATCATAGCGGTCTTGTTAGTAATTATTTTTCGGAATTTGCAAATCATATAATAGATACTAATCACTCATTTCACTCTCATAAATTAAAATTATTACACCTTGTTCCATATAAAGGCCAAATTATGAATTATCTTGAAAATTTAGAAATACAAAAAAACCTGAATTCTAATAATAATTTATTAAATAATATATTGTTTCAAAATTCTTCGCCATTGCTTTCAATTTTTCCTTTGTTTTCAAACTCCGTTCCTTGACTAACCCCTTCCCCTTACTTTCCCCTCTCCTTATTTATAGAAAAATTTTATATTTTATATTTTAGTTTTTATACAGACCTGAATGATGGAAGTTTAACTTCTGAAACATGTAGTCTATAATAAAACTCAAGTGGTAAAAAACGAAGTGTTTTCTTTAATTATTGAAATATTAATCACATGCGAAGACCAATATGCACTAAAGACTAAGGTTTGACATACACTAAGGATGTTTGTCGTATAGTATTGTTTGCATGCTGGTATAGTGATTGTCCTGACGAAGAGACGGTTATGTCTGGAAGACGGTAGACTTTAATCTCGGTGAGTGGTAATGTACTGACATAACTACCATTTTGCAAAAAATAACTGACCACAAAGTAAATGCTATAAATATGAATAATATTCACATTTTGATTGATAGACTACTACTACTACTACTACTACCATCACGCCGTTTCCCCGCAGGGGTTGGCAGAGAGGATGGAACGCCACACTCTTCTGTCCTGACATACACTCCTCGCCTCCTTCACATCCATACATCTAGTCATACATGCCCTCCGATTACGCAGACTTGATTGATAGACAATATTGCAAAAACTGATTTAAAAAAAAAGATAAGACACGAGTGGGGAACGTTTGAATTCGCTGAAGTAATAAACGAAGTATTTCACTCAGAATTCACAGAATTGATGTTCTTCTCCAACATTTTCTTTCATCTTCTCATAAAAACATTATATTCAACTACAAATGAAAGCATTTCTAATAACCTTATTTACAATTTCCGCGTATTTTTTATCTCGAGAAAACCTGATATTTTAAATTACGTTACGATATTTTCATTCTTTGAATTCCCTTCCTACGTTTTAAAGGTATCGTATTTAAACCTACGTTTCATATCAAGTTATTTGAACGTAAATTACTTATTGATACATTATTTTTATTTGTATAAAAATTCCATGAGTGTTGTTTCTGTCTGTTTGCTTCAATTATATAAAATTTCAATATTTATACTTTTACTCATTTTCTTAATGCGTTTTTCGCCTGTCTTTTACTTCAAATAATACAAATTGTCTTTACTTTAAACATAATAAGGGGTGTTTTTTTAAAGGTTTGGTTTTTAAACTGTCAACATTGTTTTATACAGACTGTCAATTTGACAGTTGACAGTCGATTTGTAGTCTCTACATTTCGCCATTTCACCATTAATAGACTGAATGACCATTACGCGCGTCGTGGGTTTGGTGAATAGGTCGAAAACAATATTGAGCTTGATCCTCTTTTCCAACGCAAAATTTTGTTCACCGATGAGGCACATTTTTTTGTAAATGGCCAATATGACCATGTCAATAAGCAGAAATGCTGGAGTGGCGAAAACCCAAAAGCCTTCGTCGAGACGGCCTTACAACCATTGAAAGTCACTGTTTGGTGTGCTTTATAGGCAGATGGAATCATTGAGCCATATTTTTTTTAAGACGATGCCGATCTGATTGTTACGGTCAATGGAGAACGCTACAGAATTACTGACTTCTTCGTGCCTCAGTTGAATGGCATTGATGTGACAGAGCTGTGGTTTCAACAAGATGTCGCAACATGCCAAACGGCGGGTGCCACCATCAATTTACTGTGGGAAATTTGAATTTGTATTCTTCTTCTCCGTCTTATTCCTCATTACTGAGGGTTGTGACCCTTGTGGAAGCAATGACTCTTCTCCAGTTATCCCTTGACTGTGCTGCACGAAGCGCTCCAACCACTGAGGTGCCTGCTGCTGCCTTAATTTGATCGGTCCATCGTGTGGGGATCTTCCTCTCCCTCTCTTCCCTCCCTTTTATGGTCCATGTTTCAGCAGCATAAAGAAAAATGAAGTGGACTTAGCTCCTGACAAGCTTCATCTTGGTTTTGTAACTCACACCACGGTCTTTCCAAATTTTGTCTAGCTTAGACATGGCACTTTAGGCGATAGCGATACGACGTCTGATCTCTCCTTCCCAAGTTCCTACCTTGAATTTGTATACCTCTAAAAAACACCCTATACATCTAAATTTTGTGTACAATTCTTTACCCATTTAATCGTTTTCTGTAGTTTGTTTCATTTGTTTATTTAGTTGTTTGGATACTAAATTGAATTTTCTTTCATTTCAGGTGAGTGACTGGCTTCTTTCAGTTTCATGAAACATTTCAGTGTCAACTGTGCTGGGGTGAGTGCTGAGTACTGTTTGATGCCGAATTTAAAGTCTATCCACTAGACGTTGTAATAACTCGAAACTCGACACTTATTTTCTTGACAGTCGTTCTAAGCGTGCAAGCTTATTTCGACTTTAATTCTAAGTCTTAAATTATTTTAATATTAAATAATCAGTTTATTTTCCATTCACTGATGTGGAGTTTTCGAAGAAAAAGGGGTCAGTATAACTATTTTCTTTTATTTTTATATTCATTTTATCATAAGAAGATTAAAACATTTATTTGCGAATTCCGAAAAAATCACATAAAAGAAACAAATCACTCATTCCACTCTCATAAACTAAAATTATTACGCCAAGTACCTACCACACAAAGGCCAAATTAAGAATTACTTTGAAAATGTATAAAACTAAGAAAATGTATATTTTAAGTATATATATATATATAATATATATATATATATATATATATATATATATATATATATATATATATATATATATATATATATATATATATATATATATATATATATATATATATATATATATATATATATATATATATATATATATATATATATATATATATATATATATATATATATATATATATATATATATATATATATATATATATATATATATATATATATATATATATATATATATATATATATATATATATATATATATATATATATATATATATATATATATATATATATATATATATATATATATATATATATATATATATATATATATATATATATATATATATATATATGTATATATATAAATATATATATATATATATATATATATATATATATATATATATATATATAGATATATTGGGTTGATGCAAAAGTTTTGACCGTTTTTTATGATCCCAGGTAAAAAAAAATTTTTTCATAAATTATGAATAGTATCTTCTTTTTTATGATTCCATTGTATAAAGGATGCTTTCCCTCTACTTTCTATTCAGTTTTGGCCTAGCCAGAGTACAGTAATGACCCCTTGTATTTTTTCAAAATGTCGCTCGATAAAGTGCATTTACATCATTGTTTACTTTATGAATTCCGTTTAGACAATACCGCGAGTGTGGCAACCAAAAACATTTGTGAAGTGTATGGAGCAGATGTCATCAAAGTTCGACAGGTACGAAGATGGTTTACAAAATTCCGATCTGGAGATTTTTCACTCATTGATAAACCACGTACGTATATATATATATATATATATATATATATATATATATATATATATATATATATATATATATATATATATATACCGTAAAGTGGGTATACATTGCACCAAAATACTGCATTTTTTCAAAAAATTGTCTATTCAGATCAGGTTTTTTACTTTTTCTGAGGTTTCAACTATTGCAATGTAATAACACATATACCTGTAACATGTCTGATATGTTTTTAAATTTTTATCTATTTTGCCTATATATTTTTTTTATATTTATATTTTGGTGCAAAGTATCCCGGGGTAAAGTACAACTTTGCACCATGATATTTTCTCTACACTTTTCGTACTAGAATCCAAATTGATGCAAAGTAAAGGCTATCCTACAAGTTTTAGTGCACCTTATGAAGGGTTTTGGCTCACAGTTCACTAAATGCAGATTATAATATTGTATAATTATGGAAAAATAAGACACTTGAAAGAATTTTTTTTTAAAAAATATTTAAAAATGTAACAAAAATGTTTTTTTTTTCAATACTGAAGGTTTAAAATTATATAAAATAAAAGGTGGATATTAAAACATATCGTACTACATAGGTAATAGGAATTAAAATTAAATTAGGTCTAAATATGGTCAAGTTCCGGGACGGTAAAGAAACCTCTTTTGGATTGCATTTTCGGTTCTTTTATGGAACCCGCTACATCCTTTCAAGAATTTTGAAGAAAGTCATCCTTCATCGGCCACTTCCACGATTTGAGACTCTCCTGCATGGATTTAACAGCTCTGTCTTTCTTTATTTCCAAAATCTGTCCCGGAAATTTTTCTCCTTCATAATGAAATACGACATATTCTCCCACCTTCTTTTTTACTGGTCCTAATGAAACGGAAGAACAAATACGATAACTGATTTCAGTCATCGTTTTTGTTCTTCTCCCTCTTCCTCAAAGCTTCCGTGGTAACTATAATCAGTTAATGCTAGATATGCTGGAAGTTTCGATGCGGAAGGTGGGATCATTGATGTAGTTGGTTCAGGTAGCATTTGTGTCTCGTCAACGTTCATTTCGACATTTGGATCGTGAGCAATGCTCTTACCTGGTTCTATCGGTATCGTTTTCCTGCGTTTTAAGACTGAATTCTTTGGGTTGAATCTGTTTTCTTCCAAAAACTGTTGAAAACTCTGGCGCATGTCATCGTCATACGCTTTTAATGGCAACCGATTAAGCAACTGACTAGTTTTAGCAACAGTCAAGGTTTTATGTCTTAGCAAAAATGATCTTATCCATTCAGAGCCTGGTACGTTGTTCTTTAATATTCGTACTCTTCTGCCAAATCTATCCAAATAGGCTATTAGAATGTAGCGAATGTTAAAAACACTCACTGGGAAACCGTACTCACTCATGTCTACTATGCAGTTTACGAAGGATTGCTCTTCGCCCTTGTCACATATCGGAGGTTTTCCCACAGGTTTTGTGTGCTGACCTTTGAGCTTATAGTTAATCGTCCTTCTGGGGATCTTCAGCCTTTCTTTGACTGATTGCACCATTTCGAATGGCCTTCAAACACTGCTCCACTCTCTTCGGTGTAAAATCACAGTATCGTCTGGCATAAGGCCGCTGTTTGTGTGTTCTTGACATTTTTGAAAAAAATATACCATCAGGAATTAAGTAAGTACACAAAACCAATAGATATTTGGCAAACATGTCAAGTTGTATTAGCCGTTTTAAGACTTTTCATCAAATTAATTAACTATGGCCTTTTGTGGATACTTTGCACTTGGTGCAATGTTACCCCAAATGTGGTCAATACAAGTCAGTTCTTAAAAAAATATTATTTTTACAAAAACTTGACAATGTAACTAAAAAATACAGCATTTGAGAAAAGCAGGGCCTATCTACCTACGATTTAGAGACCACTCGCTTGTTGTAACTAGTTTCAGTATACTGATTCCACTGGATTTTTTCGGACACAATTTTCAGACAGAAAACTTTCTTTACGTTCGGACAGGAAAAACGCATTGAAGCAATAGCGACCGACTGTTACTTCTGTAAACTAAAAAGTAGATTGAAGTGCCATCTATCAGAAACAATAGAAAGTAGAATGAAAAATGACATGTATCAGAGATGACCAGCTCTACAATTTCTTTACAGAAGGTGGTGCAAAGTATCACCCATGGTGCAAAGTATACCCACTTTACGGTATATATATATATATATATATATATATATATATATATATATATATATATATATATATATATATATATATATATTTATATATATATATATATATATATATATATATATATATATATATATATATATATATATATATATATATATATATATATATATATATATATATATATATATATATATATATATATAAATATATATATATATATATATATATATATATATATATATATATATATATATATATATATATATATATATATATATATATATATATATATATATATATATATATATATATATATATATATATATATATATATATATATATTTATATATATATATATATATATATATATATATATATATATATATATATATATATATATATATTTATATATATATATATATATATATATATATATAAATATATATATATATATATATATATTTATAATATAATATTTGAAGCATTTACTTTGTGGTTAGTCATTTTTACTTATTTATTTTTTTACAAAAATGTTAATAAAATTAGTATATAACTACTCACCGAGATTTTTACGTCTACCGGTTTCGAAACGTACCCGTCTCTTCGTCAGGACAATCACTAACACAGCATGCAAACAATACTACTATTTATATCTACCATTAATTTCTTCATTTTTTGGACATTCCCATTTTGTGAGATGTGATGATATTGCATTGCATGTCTTGCATTTGATGAAATTTTGCTCGTTTAAATTGTGCAACGCCAAGCCGTTCGCTAAATGCATTACAAGACTGACAAGAGCTTTACAAGAAGCCGTATATGTAACATAAGTGAGGGATAAGTTGTACTTGGAAGCAAACAGTTTTCTCACAGTACATTCTTGCAGAAACCCATATAAGTTGCGTGCATTCTCACAATAAGTGCAAACGATCGATGAAGGAAATGAAAGATAATTTTATTGATCGTTTATGACGTCACCTTTTGCTTATATCTATCCATTATTAATTAAAGTTTAACTTGGAAAAAACCATTATTTGTGGTATTTACCAAGTAAAACTTAAAGTAAAAAAAAATTAAAAAAGATAATTTGTTGTATAAATATTGCGCTTAATTTAAATAAGTAAAAACATGAATAAAATACGCGGACAAGTTTTTTTAGTATATTTATAGGGTACTCGCAAACCTAATTCAGTAAGCTACCGGCTATGCGAGGGAAGACGTGTCTACGCACACAATTTCTCGTAAAATGGAATTTGATTTTTTTTTAAATATATAAACATTTTTCATAAATTTTATTTTGTAAACTCTTTTCTTGAGAAATTTTTTTTTCACATTAATAAATTATATTTATTAATGTGAAAAACTTATTTTTTCAATACAAAATCGGTGTTTTAAGAATGAAATCAATTGCGTTAAATGTTACCTGAAAGAAAATTAAGCTGCGGGTTTTCAAATATCCCGCCTTAATGTAAACACGACCGCAACATTTTATATTCATGCATCTCCTTATACACACCCGCCAATTTTCAAGTATTTGAAATGCTTGATCATGCCAAGTTTTTCTCGGTCTTCCTCTACTCCTGTTTCCAACTATGGTACATTCGCCTCATACATTTCTTATAATGTTCTTTCTTCAGTCATTCGTTGCACATGCTCAAACCATTTCAAAACGTCCTTTTTAATTTTATCAATAATGCTCATCTGTAATAAAGCTTTTTACCTTTCGAACATCTTTTATACATCGTTTTGCCGCACATTCTTCAAAGGAATCACATTTTGATTGCAATCATTCTACAACTTACATCCTTATTTTGCCAACTTCACGCATTACTTATAATTTTTATAGAATCCTTAGATGATGAATGTAGAAGGTATAAGGGTATGTCAGGCGTTCCACCCTCTCTGTTGACCCTTATTATTTTTTTCATATTTCATGTTTAAATAACGAAAATTAATTCACAAAATATTCTTTTCAATTTAAATATTTGGACTAAAGTTTAAATTTTAATTTTTCACATTTAGAATTCAGCGTTTATTAAAGGTGAAGATGATTGCTTTTCATTAAAACGTTTATTAGTGTTGAAATAATAAAAAGCAATTTTTTCCTTTTGTGAAATGTTTCTATTTTAAGACGCTTCTATTTTTAACTTGATCATTGAGAATTATTTCATTCAGTATTCATGAAAATTTAATTTTTTTCTTAGAAATAATCTCATGAAAACTGTGCCACCTGAAAAAAGTCCCACGCTTTCAGGTTTTCAGATATTTGATTTAATTGTTATATAATGGAGTGTTTAAATGAAAATCAAATATGTTTTATCACGAAATTGAATTGATCTTCTTCTCTCAAAATATAATAATTAAATGTATTTTTTATTGATAATATTTATAGTTGCCTGAGAAAATTTTTCTCATTTTATTCCTTGTTTATTTATTGGAAAACCAACAGAATATTTACAAAAAATAACAATTTATAGTAAAATTAAAAAAATATCCAATTTTCACTAAAAATTAATCAAAAAAATCTGTCATGGACATATGTTAAATATATATATATATATATATATATATATATGTATATATATATATATATATAAATATATATATATATATATATATATATATATATATATATATATATATATACATATATATATATATATATATATATATTATATATATTTATATATATATATATATATATATATGCATATATATATATATATATATATATATATATATATATATATATATATATATATATAAATATATATATATATATACATATATATATATATATATATATATATATATACATATATATATATATATATATATATATATATATATATATATGTATATATATATATATATATATATATATATATATATATATATATATATATATATATATATATATATTTATATATATATATATATATATATATATATATATATATATATATATTTATATATATATATATATATATATATATATATATATATATATATATATATATATATATATATATATATATATATATATATATATATATAAAATATTATAACTTACATTTCTTTATCAAATAAAACATTGTATAAAAGTCAAATAGACATCAACAATATTTCTCTTAAACGTTTTAAAAGAAACATTTTTGATGTATATTTCCTTAAGCATTACATTGCACCATATCGCAGGCTCGGTTAAAAAATGAATTTCGGTATGCATTTTAGGGATTTTGAATAATGTTTTGTTTCTTGTCTGTGCTACCGGGACTCTAAAATTGATAAAAGTGAAAAAAGCTCTGGGAAAACTACATAATTATTTAAAAACATTGTTAAGGAAAATAAGGTCAGCAGTGTTTTTACGTGTTACAAGCTTGGATAAATTCATTACTTGGAACTATCCCTATTAAATTACAATATGATATAAATTTTACCTATTATGCACAAGGATTTATATCATTTTCAGTTTATATATCTTAAAAATTAACATTTTAACATTTTCAAATTAAAATTAACATCTTAACATTTTCATATGGTTACGGAGTGCGTGAAAGTTTTTGGTATCGTAAGGGAAGGGTAATTAACTATAACCTAACTATGAGTATTTCAATGTTTTAGAATTCGTGCTAAAACCTGATGATGACAAGGTTCTTGTTGAAACCGGTTGGAAAAAGTGTACCAATTAAAAGTGGTTAAAACAAAGTTGTTTTATTTCATAAAATGTGCCACAAAGTATCTGCGAAAAACATTCAAGAAATATGTAGTAGAACTCATATACATATCGCACATCTAGATCAAAACTGTATCAACTCAAAAATTATCATTTTTTTGATAATCACTTATTCGGCCTCTACAAACGAAGACGCATATATCAATGTATCCGATTTGTTGAAGTTTTTTTATTTTATAAATACAATGTATTCGAAATCACGTAACAACAAAAAAACATGACTATTTCACAACATTTTGAGTGTGTTAAAATGTTGAATAAAATAATATATACATAATTATAAGCTGAATAAAAAAATTAAATAACGTTTTTAGGCGTTTTCCAGTTTGTAAATCTGTATATTTTTGCCAAAAGAAAAACTTCATTACCAACTATTGTAATACATTATTCGATAAAGGTTTGAGAATTCCACTTTCGGTACTTGAATTTTCTTCGTTCATCCCTGAGAGCCCATTCATCTTTTCATCCCACTGCCAAACGAGTAAGAGGAAAATCATTTAATCTTTTTCCGGAAAATCGTCTAAAAATAGCCTATACGCGTGTTCAGTCAACATATCCATACTTGTACGTTCATTCAATACACGCGTGTTACACATGTAATGAAGGGCTAAAAATAAAAAGCAACATCACTCTGCATTAGGTTGTAGATTTTATTTCTTTTACAATTTTTTTTGTGTGTTTAAATACTTGTTAACATATCTGGGTTTTCCCAACTTATGAGGTATATATATATATATATATATATATATATACATATATATATATATATATATATATATATATATATATATATATATATATATATATATATATATATATATATATATATATATATATATATATATATATATATATATATATATATATATATATATATATATATATATAATATATATATATATATATATATATATATATATATATATATATATATATAAATATATAAATATATATATTTATATATATATATATATATATATATATATATATATATATTTATATATATATATATATATATATATATATATATATATATATATATATATATATATATATATATATACATATATATGTATATATATATATATATATATATATATATATATATATATATATATATATATATATATATATATATATATATATATATATATATAATATATATATATATATATATATATATATGAAGAAGAATATGGTCTTCGTTACAGGGCTTATGACCTGTAATCAGTGGCGTGCACAGAGAATAATTTAGGGTAGGTGGTAGAGGTAGGTATTGAGTCAAGCTAGGTACTACTTACCAGGGCAGGCAGTAGAGGTAGGTAGTAAGGTAAGCTGGTCTTAGTAAAGTAGAGTAGGTAATGGTGCGTTTTTATATGTCACGCGGGTAATTTGTGTCGGGTTATGGTCCCGTGGTTAGTGTCGCGGACTCTAAAGCCAGAGTTTCTCGGTTCGAACCCACTCTACCATAATTTGATACCTATTCTTATTAATGAGCCGCTTAGGCTCACAGAAATAGTATGAAATTCAAATATTTGTGTTAGTAATACAAACACAAATATTTATCTTTATAAAAAAGTTAGAATGGGCACTTATTTTCTGCCTATATAGAATGCACGCTTCTGCGTGTCATAGGTTGGTTAGTGATTCCTTTACACACGCGCAACATTCACCATTCTACTCATAGTTGACGACCACACTACTCAAATATTTGGAACTCCTACATATCGCTCACTCCTTTCAAGAACGTCATAAATCAAAAAACCTGATTTTTCAGGAGAACGTTTTTAAAGTTTAAAAATATAATACAATGTATTAAAAATAAATATCATGCCACTTATTGAACTTTTACTGTGCAACAGATCTTTTTAGGTAAAACCTGAAGGTTCTTTCTCCATTTGAAAAATATTTACGAGTACTATAAAAAAAATTAAACAATACATTTTTTTCAAAATGCAAAAACAACACTTTCTGTCCTGTAGCGGATAAATATTAAGTTAAAAATATGCCGCTTTTGCTGGGATATAGTACATTTTCTGGGCATTCCGAAGACATGCACAACTGAAAATTGACGATTTTTGATTTATGACGTTCTTGAAAGGAGTGAGCGATATATCATTAATATCGTGACAATGTACATATGAGTTCTCAAACGACATCTATGTATATTATTAATTGATTCGGCATTTACTTTGTGAAATGACATGTTGAGTATAAACAAAGATACTTGTGTTATACCACTTAATGAGTATTATTTCATCGCACACGACGAGTTTCGAAAACTACAGATTCTTTCATCTGTAGATACGTGTTTTCACGTGTACGTGAAAAGTAAAACTTTTAGTTAGTTTTACTTTTTACGTCTTGAAACATCTATAGTTTTCGAAAAAAGCCGTGTGTAATTAAATAAAACCATTAAGTAGTATTAAATAGTGTGTTTTTTTAACATAAGGATTTTCTTTGTTGGATTGAGGAAGTTGTTTTTTTTTAGAAGGGACCCTTTTAATGTACGCAAAATCCTAACCGGACTATTTATACAAACATGATAAAAATAATTTAGTTTGACCTTTTTTATTTTATTTTTACAATAAGGTTATATATATATATATATATGTATATACTTTTTTCAGATAGCAACGTTTTTCAGGCTTTATTCCACGTAGTATGTAACACACCACGTCACTCTTCGTATTCCCCATAATACCCCACGTATTTCCGATTGCTTTCAACTCATAAATGTGGATTTGGGAGTTCTATTTCCGTCTCGTTGTCGTAGTTCCATCCATTGATTCCCAGATATAAGTGGCTTTCCACTTACAGAAACCTCACACTAATACGACCATGTTTTTACTTGGCTATTTGAACGTTTCTTACAACACATGCTTCAGTCGCGTATTTTGCTGTTATATAATAAAATAACAAACTAACTATGTATTTGTCCGCCTCCGTAGTGTAATGGTCAGCATGCTCGGCTACTGTTCTGGAGGTCCCGGGTTCGATTCCCAGTGGGGGTCAAATAAATATAAGTGATTTTTTCACTCTAATATTTATTCAATATTACCCTGGATTGGTGCCTAAAGCGGAGGGCTGATCACCGGGTTTCGTCATAACCGACATCACCAGTCTGGCAGTTCCACCGAGAAATGGCAGTACAAAACTTAAATATTTTGCTGTTTTTTTTTTTTTTTTTTTTTTTTTATTTCCAGATATTTTTTGTAAGTTATTTGATTATATCATAATTTTCGGTTGTGGTCCCGTGGTTAGTGTCACGGACTCTTGAGTCAGAGTTTCTGGGTCCGAGCCCAGTCTACTACAATTTGATACCTATTTTTAATAACTACATAACAGAAATTGTATGAAATTGAAATATTTTTGCAAATAATCATAACACAATTTTTTCTCATTTTAAATATATATATATATATATATATATATATATATATATATATATATATATATATATATATATATATATATATATATATATATATATATATATATATATATATATATATATATATATATATATATATAACTTAGTATTTTTACTTATCACTTTAACCAGTATATGATAGGTCTCAAGCCCTGTAAATACCGATACTTCCATATTCTTCTTCATCTGTGTTGAGATATCAGTAAAAAAAAATCCACACCATTCTGTATTTGCAATCAACCTTCGCCTCTTCCACATTCGTGCATCTCCTCATATACTCGTTTACTCTTCAAATATTTTGACTGCTGACCTGACCACTCCCAAATAATTGAAGTACTTGATCATGCCAAGGTTTCCTCGGACTTCTTCTACTCTTATTGCCATCGATATTGTCTTAAAAAAATAATAAATTTGCTCTACCGTTATTTCCTCCCTCATTCTGTCCATCTCAACACGCCTCTCTTAATTTTATCGATAATACTTATCTCAGCCTTACAATATATCCTTATTTCACCATTCAATTATCTATCCGCAATTACCTATCTTTTGCCGCACATTCGTCTGGGAGATCGCATTAAGATGTACTAATATATCGCTCACTCCTTTCAACAACGTCATAAGTATATCAAATAACATCATTTTTTAGGAGATCCCTTTTAAAGTTTAAGAATATAATGAAATGTATTAAAAATAAATATCAAGCCACTTATTAAACTCTTTACTGTGCAACAGATCTTTTTAGGTAAAACCTGATGATTTTTTCTCAATTTGAAAAATGTTTAGTATATTTTAAAAAATGATTAAACAATACATTTTCTTAAAAATACAACACCTTCTGCCCTGTAGCGGGTATATATTGAGCCATTTTTTAAATATGCCGTTTTAGCTGGGATATAGTACATTTTCTGGGCATTCTGAAAACATGCACAACTGAAAATTGACAATTTTTGATATATGACGTTGTTGAAAGGTGTGAGCAATATGTTTAGTTACAACGATTTTATAGCATCGAGGGTGGAACTGATAATTTAAGTGGAATTCGACCGAAACGCTCTTTCCACGAAATCGATTCACCAAAATATTTCCCGGAATCATCATTCTCGCGGACTTGCTTATATTGTGCATGAGCAAACATTTTTCCCGAATTTACGACGTTGATTTTGTTCTACGTACCTACAAAGCGACTCACAGTGCTTTGGATCGAAAATAAATTTATTTATAACTTATTCATATCCGCCTCCGTAGTGTAATGGTCAGCACGCTCGGCTACCGATCTGGAGGTCCCGGGTTCGATTCCCAAAGGGGGGTCAAATAAATGTAAGTGATTTTTTCACTGTATTATTTATTCAATATTACCCTGAACCTGAAGCGGAGGGCTGATCACCTTTCCTTCACGATCAAGATAAACGATCAAGATAACTCTGCGTTTATATGACGCAGTGCCCTATGCACCATTGGGGTGCGGATAAGGGTTTTATTATTATTATTAATATAACTTATTCATTATTTTTGACATCTCAACATGGATAAAGAAGAATATGGAAGTCTTGGCATTTACGGGGCTTACGACCGTCAAAGGCAGGTGTTAGTGATCACTTTACACACGTGTAGCATTCACCATTCTACCCATGATTGACAACCACTATTCAAATTTTTGGAAGTTCTGTTTGCATATGTATATATGTATATTGTACATTTTTTGTTCAAATTCATAACATAGTGCATGAATCACTAGAATTTCACTAGAGATATCTACGGTGAGATCATATTCTTCTTCATCTATGTTTCGATGTCGAAAATAATGTAAAAAAATAACTCCTAATTGAAGATAATCTAGATTTGTGAACACGTATTTGGACACACTTAAAATGTTGTACAGTAAACCCCCCTACAACGTTGACATAGGTACCACTTTATCACAGGGAATTTTATAAGGGGTTAGTGTTTAAAATAGCATTTCAATTTTTTTATTTCTCTTAATCCTTATCAGCACCCCAACGGTGCATAGGGCACTGCATATATGTATAAACGCAGTGTTATCTTGATCGTTATCACATGAAGTAAAGGTGATCAGTTCACCTCTTCAGGTACCAGTCCAGGGTAATATTGAATAAATATTAGAGTGACAAAATCACTTATATTATTTGTTTCCCCCCCTAGGAATCGAACCCGGGACCTCCAGAATGATAGCCGAGTGTTGAAATTGAAATACAAATTAAAAACATTAACTTTTCTATAACATCCCTTCTGATACCGATGCCGACCTATCTCAGCGTTCTAGGGGGGTTTATTGTATTTATAGCTTAACGCGAAAATACGCGCTGTTCCTGCCTTCATCCCTTACGAACATTTTCCGCACACTCCCGACAAAGGCACTATGTCACCCACGAATTCGGCGATGTGTTTGCGTACCGCGCTATTTATAATCTATTCTTCCGAGAAAATTCGAGTTCTTCGAACTCCTCGTTAATAATTAAGCTCTCAAATACGTGTTTGTATCACGTAATAGCCTTTATCCCTTAAATACGTTATTTTCGGAATCTGCTTTATATCATCGTATAAAAACATTTATTTTTACATATTAAGTTTTTTATATTATTTATTGATTCGGCATTAACTTTGTGGAATGACATGATTATTTTAATTAAATTAAACACTTGAATTGAGTTTTATTTTGATAATACGACTAGTTTCGAAAACGACAATTGTTTTCATCTTCTGGTACAAATTAAAACTAACGAATAAAAATATATTTAGGTGTATATATAGGTTTATAAATATAGGTAGGGTTAAGGAACAACATTTTTTGTAAAAGGAAACATTGATAATAATGGTGACGTATTTTGAAACAGTATATTATTAATTATTGTATTATCTGAATTTAAATTTTTATGTATTTCTAAATTTTCTAAATTATTCATGACTTGACCTTTATTTGTAACAGAGTGTAATAATTTAAGTGTATGAGAGTCAAATGAGTGGTTAGTTTTTTACGCAAATGTAAGTAATATTAGTATATAACCACTCACCGAGATTCGTCTCTTCGTCAGGACAATGCTGTGGTAGTGATTGTCCCGACGAAGAGACCGGTACGTCTCGAAACCGGTAGACATAAAAATATCAACAAAAAAAAGTGAGTGTTTAAATACTAATATTACAAAAAAATGTAAAAAAAAATAAATAAGTAAATATGACTCACCACAAAGTAAATGCTTTGAATATTAATAATATTGAGGACATTTATTATATTCTTGTATTTTTAAATATGAATATAAAAAAAACTTGCAGGTACAATACCACTTTTGAGTTTATTTATGTAAACACGACCAGTTTCGAGAATTACAGATTTCTCAAAAATAGTCGTTACTTAAAATAGTAATTACTTCAAAAGTTGTGTAAAAATTAAAAAAAAAAAATATGGATAAATTGTAGAATAAGTTAGTTAAAGTTTAGAATTAGTTAGATAAAGTGTACATTAAACTTTGACAATAAACGATCTCTCGGAAGAATGTGCGGCAAATGAGGTATGATGGATGTTCGAATAGCGATATAAGGAAAGAAATTAAGGCAGGTGTGTTGTGTTGGTATGGAGATGTGGAACGAATGAGCGAGGAAAGAACGGTAAAACAAATTTATGAGGCGAATGTAGTTGAAAATAAAAGTAGGAGAAGACCGAGGAAAACTTGGCATAATTAAGTATTTCAAATACTCCGTGCAAATGATGTTTACAAAGACAGAGTTGTGTGGCGTTCTACTCTCTCTGCCTACTTCGGGGAAGCGGCGTGTTAGTTAATTAGTTTAATTATATAATATTTACATCATTCAAAAGTTTTAATAATAAGTCAATAAATGTATATATATATATATATATATATATATATATATATTATATAAATATATATATATATATATATATATATATATATATATATATATATATATATATATATATATATATATATATATATATATATATATATAATTATTTAAATCTACAATGCTTACTACAACATAGACAAAAAACAACAATAAATAATAAAAAATGCATTTTTAAAATAAATCCTATTTTGATTTTTTAATTAACTACATACTTTATGTGAATTTTAGCAAAGTCAATATGAATTCCACTTCAATAAAAATAAGATAAATTAGCGTTGATTGATTCGACGAACAAACTATATCGGGTTATAAAACGTGTTTCTCTACTAGTTTCGAACTGACGTACGAAAAGAACGCAAAATTCGGGTCCTTTTTTTCGCGAAATGTCAATGGAAAAGTTTTTGTATGGGACAGTATTGTCTGTTGGGAAATTTTAACATTAAGTAGTGAGATGCGGACCGTTCGAGTGTTAAAAGTATGCTATTTGTCAAAAGGTCCCAACGAGACAGCTGACGCGTGGTTTGAAACGCGCTTCTGTTGGGTTCTTTTTACTTATTTTTAGATAACTTTTCTATGAACTCGCTCGTCCCGAAGACCCGCCTTATCGCGTGGGTGAACCTCGTGTTAGTTGCATTCTGATAACTGGAATTCCACACTAGTAACTGGCACTTCACCAAAATGACCTTTTTCTTTAAAAAAAAAAACTACATTAAATTTTCTATTACATCAATTTTTTTTAAATTAAATACTGCACAGGTATATTATCTAAATTGAAAAAAAAAACATTTTTTTTACCACTTGAGTTTATTTTATGTCAAGTTGCGGAAGTTATGCTTCCATCTTCAGGTCTTCATGTAAAGTGTTTTTTTTTTACAATTTTCATCATGTCTTACTACAAAGTGAATGCTGAAACAATTAAAAAAGATATAAAATCTAATTATTAATATTTTTCATATCAAAAGCGTATCATTTTACTTTGTAGTTCGTCATTTGTACTTTTTTGTTTTTTTTTTACAAAGATGTTAGTAATGTACGTGTTTGATTTTTACCACTTTCGAAACGTACCCATCTCTCTGAATATTGCTACGGTAGTGACGTGTAGTATTTGTTGTATGATTGTCCTGACGAAGGGACGGATACGTCTCAAAACCAGTGAACAAAAATCTCGGTGAGTGGTTATATACTAACATTATTATCATTTTAGTAAAAAAAAAGTACGTATAAACTTAATAATTGTTTTTACATAGAATTTTCACTCATAAATTACACAAAATTGTAAACACGAAGAGTAAATTCGCTCACAAGTTGGCTATAGAGCTTATAACGTTAAAACCTAAAGGCCATTATAAGCGATGTTTTACAAGCCATAGGTAGATTTCAGTCACTTTTTTATGTAATTCGACTTACTTTTAACATATTTTTAATCATTCTTCAAAAAAAATGTGACGGAAAATTCCTGTTTGCTTGTATACCAACTAACTAATTAACTTACCATCACGGCGCTTCTCCGCAGGGGTAGGCAGGGACAAAAGGACGCCACACCAACCTGTCTTTGCAAGCAATCATCTTCTACATTCGTGTATATCTCCTCATACGTACCCGCCGATTATTCCGACTCCTGACAACTTCAAATGGCTGATCATGCCAAGTTTTCCTGCCGCGTGTGTGCTTTCTTTATTTTCGTTTCGAAAAGGATCCGTGACGAATATTATGTGTCTCGTTCTACCGTTGCAAGGTCAGGGTCCCACATACGGTATTCCTATAAAAACAAAATGCTCTCGGCTACCGTGTACCATCGTATTACTCCGAACGACTTGATTGAAGCCCCATCCGGGCGTCATTCACGTTTCCTCTGAAAATCACGTCGCGCTAACAAAAAGAGGCGCATCATTAATCTGTCGCCTTTTTACAGCTAGGCGCGATCTGCCCCTTCTTGCTCGGGTTCTTCTATTTACTCTACGGTTCGATTGGGTTCTCGTGTTGGTGTGTACGCTTGCGCGGCTCATATCGCCTCGCTAACAACTTGTATCAAAGTCAGTGCGTTTGCGATCTCTGTCGCGGGAGGACCGTTGCTGATAGGCGGCAGTCGCGCAGCAGCATCTCGTAGCGCGATTTTCGGTACTTTTCCAACTTTTCAAACTGCCCGAACTCGGGGCCGCCTTCGGGGAAAGTCCCCCCCGTTTTCCGTCCGCGACTCTCGGCGTATTCTCTTCCGGTTTCGTACGGTTGTTCCGTTCGTCCCGCGAGCGGTCGGTCCCATCAGCGCTGGCGCCGTGTCACGTTATCTCCCGTCTGAGCGTTACACATACGAAACATTTGAAAAAAAAACATAACAAAACAAATGACGGCCGGGACGCGTACATAACAAAACGGCGCTGATAGATACTGATTCAGATTAGCGACCTCTTGTAGCGCTCCGATCTGTTACAAAGTAAACTATATATTTTTTTTTCATTCATTTTTATTATTATTTTATTATCTTATCATTATCAGCTGTTATGGCCGCGTGTGTTCTCTGTTAGCGTTGCATTATCGTCTAAGAACACGTTTCTTTCAAAAACCGATATTAATCGTATCCGCTGTGTCAACAGTCGGGCGCTAAACAAAACGTCAAGAAAAATGTGTACCCGTCTGAAATGTATGATTTGTGCAAAGGTGGCATAAGCGGATCAACGTTCTGTGAATAAAAAAAACAAGAAAAATCTTTATTTCAATTGTTTTTGTTGTTAATTTTCTCAGCTGTTTTTGCGGCGTGCATTCTTTGTTGAGAGTTGCATTGTCGTCTAAAAACACGTTTCATTAAAAAACAAGAAAAAAACGACAATAATCATCATCTCCGCTGTGTCAACAATCAGGCGCTAATAAAAATGTGTACCGATTCGAAATGTATAGTTTGTGTAAAGTTTGAATAAACGGATAAACGTTCTGTAAATGATAAACATCATCAAAAAAATATCAAAAAAGGCCCAAATATAGTTTATTTGAAAGTGTTTTTTTAAGTAGTTTTTTTATACGAATTGATAGGTCGCAATTTACCTGACGGTGAATACTCCCGGAGCAGCGAGTAGGCACTGGCCCTCCGGACTCCCGATGTGATTGTGAATGATAAACAATCAAATCAATCTGTGAATGATAAATATCATTAAAAAATCTCAAAAAAAGGCGGCTTCATATGGTTTATATGCAAGTGTTTTTTTGTCGTTTTTTTTTCATTGGGCAGCGAGTAGGGACTGGCCCTCCGGGCGCCCGATGTGAATATGAATGATAAACAATAAACATCATTAAAAAAATCTAAAAAAAACGGCTATACATGTTTCATATGCAAGTGTTTTTCGTCGGTATTTTTTTTACGGTTTGATTGATCGCCAATCCATCTGTGAACGATAAACATAAATATCTCAAAAATCTCAAAAAGGCGGGCGGCTATATATGTGTCACATGCAAGTGTTTTCCGTCGGTTTTTTTTCGCGGTCCGATTGATCGCGATCCCCCCGGCGGTGGATGCGCCCGGGGAGGCGTGCAGGCAGCGGCCCTCCGGGCGCCCGATGCAGCGCCGGCCCCAGAGGCCTCGCGCTCCCGGCCGGGAGTGATGGTGGCCCCCGGCGCTCCCGCCGCCCCGCCCCCGCGCAGGAAGAAGGACTTGCGACCCTCGCCGTGGCACTACTTGATGAGTTGTCCGCTAATACGGCAATGCTTCGGTACCGTACTTTTTTATTTTATTATTTTAACCAAAAATAAACAAACATATATATACACGCTTTAACTAACCAATTATTTAATTAAATCATTAATTGTTCACTTTGTGTAATACCACTTTAAAAAAACAATAATTCGTGACGACCGGTTTCGGAATAATCATTATGAATAATCATCGGAACCATCATCAGGTCATTAAAATGAAATTGTTACGGTATTACATTTAAATAAAAATAAGATTTCAAAAAATATTTTTTTTCGTATAAATATCTGACATTTATACAAAAATAAAGTTTAAAAGAGAAATTTTAATTTATTTTTTATTTTTCATTTTATCATCAGCGAAAGTTCAACTAGTTAGTTAGTAATATTTATGCTTCAATTGAAAACATCTTGCGACTGCTACTTCTTCGCCACCATCTATGGTTGAAATGAACAAGTTTTTTTTATTAGCAGGAACCTTCAGAAACTTTTAGAAGTATTAACTGTATCATCACCGCTTAGTGGAGAAAAACACTCAAAATTATAAACTATTTATTTTTATTTTTCATTTATTTGTTAAATATATATGCATAAAAATAAATACATTATTAACATTCATTTACATATTCATAAACATAATTAAAATGATTTTTTTGCAAAGACCCACCAAGCCACCTTATGTGTCTTGTCGGTGGAGTTATTTTTATATGCGTTTTTTAAATATTTTAAAAATCTATTTTAACATATAATACAAAAAAATACAATGTAAATTACACTTTCCTCATTTCGTGGATTTGAACACTGACCAACAGACTATGAACGGTAAACCGCCTTATGTGTCTTGTCGGTGGAGTTCTTTTTATATACGAATTTTGAATGCATTTTAACATAATAAACACAAAAAAACTATTTTATAATTGTAAGGTACACTTTCCTCATTTCGTGGTATTGAACACTGACCATCAGACTATGAACGGTAAGCTACTTTTTGTGTCTTGTCGGTGGAGTTCTTTTTATATACGAATTTTGAATATTTTAATGTATTTTAACATAGTAAAAATAAACATAATAAACACAAAAAAAAACTATTTTATAATTGTAAGGTACACTTTCCTCATTTGGTGGTATTGAACACTGACCAAGACTGTGAACGGTAAGCCACCTTACGTGTCTTGTCGGTGGAGTTCTTTTTATATACGAATTTTTAATTTTTAAAAATGTATTTTTACATAATAAACACATTTTTTTACAGAAAAAAAATATTTTAAAATTGTAAGGTACACTTTCCTCATTTGGTGGTATTGAACACTGACCAAGACTATGAACGGTAAGCCACCTTATGTGTCTTATCGGTGGAGTTCTTTTTATATACGAATTTTGAATTTTGAATGCACAAACACAAAAAAAAACTATTTTATAATTGTATGGTACACTTTCCTCATTTCGTGGTATTGAACACCGACCAACAGATTGAGAACGGTGAGAGTAAGGCGATTTCGTCATATTGACAGTGGACGTCGGAACTTGGTATTCAATGCTGCGTGCGAAATGGTCGTCACTATACCGGGTACCGAGTGGAGTACCACTCCACACCACTAGCGGGTGCGAGTATGTGTATGTGCTGCCCGGGTATAGCGTGCGGCATAACCTTAGCCTCCTTACATATCAGCCTAGCACATAAAATGTGCACATATTTTGATAGGCAGCTGGATAATCACGAACGTACGTAACTGCGTATTAACTAGATCGCTGTACTAACAGGAAAGGACTTACGAATCGATTAATTAGCCGACTGACTATCGTGCCGCTTCCCCGCAGGGGTAGGCAGAGAAATTATGCAAAATTATTATATAATTAACGCCACAACTATCTGTTTTTGCAAACAATTTTCGCCTGTTCCACGTCCCGTCGATTTTCAAGTATTTTAAATACTTGATCATGCCAAGTTTTCTTCTTTTTCTATCTTCTTGTATTTCTATTACTAACCAAATCCACCTCATAAATTTATATCACTGTTCTTTCCTCACTAATTCCATCCACATACCCGAACCATCTCAGCACACCTTTCTTAATATACTTAATTGATAATGCATAGCTCAGTTCTGCATTAATTCTTTATATCACCAATCGAACATCTATAAAATATCGTTTTGCCGCATATTTGTCTGAGATCGCATTCCGACCGCATTTAGTCAGTTTACTTTAATCCTTCTTTTGCCAACTCCATGCATCACTACCATTCGTTAGGATTAAAATTTAGATGAACATTTTTTTTCACCATCCGCGATATTTTAGTATTGCTTCATTACTAAAATTCTTCTTCTACTGTTACATTTTTCATAAATTTATTCGGCAGTCACTTTGTGGCAAAATATATCCATTTTAAATTAATTTTACTGTCACTTCCATTTCTTACAATCTATTGTGACTCGTGGTTCAATGCGTTTCACATTTTCAAACAATGCATACACACACGGTGTTTGAAAATGATGCGGAGTGCATCAAAACACACATCACAATAGATTTTAAACCTAGATAACTAAACTGTATTTGTAGATACAAATTAACTGAACATTCGTCAGGCGGACTACGCAAGTAAAAACGTGAAAATTTTCAAAAGTATTTATTAGGAATGAATGTAAGAGACATTTAACAATAAATCATTATTCCGGAATGAATGTAAGAGACATTTATTTAACAATAAATCATTATTCCGGAATGAATGTAAGAGACATTTATTTAACAATAAATCATTATTCCGGAATGAATGTAAGAGACATTTATTTAACAATAAATCATTATTCCGGAATGAATGTAAGAGACATTTATTTAACAATAAATCATTATTCCGGAATGAATGTAAGAGACATTTAACAATAAATCATTATTCCGGAATGAATGTAAGAGACATTTATTTAACAATAAATCATTATTCCGGAATGAATGTAAGAGACATTTAACAATAAATCATTATTCTGGAATGAATGTAAGAGACATTTAACAATAAATCATTATTCCGTAAGGCTGGTGGGTGCGGGGTGCAGGGAAGTAAGTGAACTTGACTTTCGTAGAAGGGTGTCGTCGCGTGGACGAATGTTTAGTTATCTAGGATTAAGAAATAGAGGTCTTTACCAAGTGAAACATAAATTTAAAATAACATTTTGAGTGTGTCAAATACTTGTTCACAAAATCTGGATAATCTCCAATTACAGGAGTTATTTTCATATAATTTTTTGACACCTCATATTCTATATATATGGACCAATTTAGAAACCTTGTTCTTGAATCACTACAACTTCACTAGAGACATCTATTGGTGATCTAAGAATAATGTTTAAAAATTGGTTCAAATATATAAAACTTCCAAGAATTAGAGTAGTGTGGTTGTCAATAATGGGTAGAATTGGTGAATGTTACACGCGTGTAAAGTGATCACTTAAACCAGCCCATGACGGTCGTCAGCCCCGTAAATGACCAGACTCCAATGTTCTTCTTCATCTTTGATAAGATGTCAAAAAATAAATTTAAAATGTTACATTTTTTCCATAAAACATTGTGACTTTAACATACTTTTCAAAGTATTCACCAAGAAACCTTCACTTGACATTTCAATCTTAAAACAATTGTATTTGAATTATCAAGATGTTGTTGTATGTATATTGTATAAAAGTATGTGTCGATTCATTTTGTAAACATTGAATAAACAAATATTGTTCATATGTTATAAACAAATTGAAATCGAGATTTGATTTACCTCTCTCCAGTTCAAGGTTTATCGTGTCGTGTTTATATATTTTTTTATTGTATTATTATTTCATTAATTGATTCGGCAGTCACTTTATGGTAAAATATATCCATTTTAAATGTAAGTTTTACTTACAACATTTTGAGTGTGTCCAAATACTTGTTCACAAAATCAGGATTATCTCCAATTAATAATTAATTATTAATTAATAATTATAATCCAGATTTTGTGAACAAGTATTTGGACACACTCAAAATGTTGTAAATAAATTGTCTGGTCAAATTATAAGCTTAAATAATAAAAATGAAAATGGTATTTTCTGGCGTTTCTCATGTGTGTGATTATAATCCAGGATTCGGATCTCACATACTAATATTAGAGTTTCTGCTTGATAAAAAACTTCTTTACATCTCACCAATAGATGTCTCTAGTGAAGTTCTAGTGATTCAAGAACAAGGTTTCTAAATTGGTTCATATATACAGAACTTCCAAGAATTTGAGTAGTGTGGTTGTCAATAATGGGTAGAATTGGTGAATGTTACATGTGTGTAAAGTGATCACTTAAACCAGCCTATGACGGTCGTCAGCCCCGTAAATGCCCAGACTTTCATATTCTTCTTCATCTTTGATGAGATGTCAAAAATAATAAGTTTTACTTAGTACATTGGTATGACTGCCAGAAAATTTAAAACAAGAATCAGGGAACATGAATTTTGTTGAAGAAATAATAATTTTTCTGAATTCGCTAACCATCACAAATTTAACCACAATAACGTAAAAATCCTAAAAATAATTAATACGAAAAAGCCATAAACTGTAACATTTTCAAACAATAGAAATTCATAAAAATACAAATAACAATAAACTCATAATTAACAATATGACAATGACTAAAGCCTCCCCCTATTGTCTATGTTTCCACTGATAAGAAATAATAAAAAAATAATAAAAATTAAATAAATAAATAAAAATAAAAAAACAGCTCCTACTCCCTCTTCAACATTTAACGTCCCAAGGACCCAAGTCTATGATTTAGAATAAGCTTCACATACGGTGTTTGAAAATAATGCGGAATGCATCGAAACACGTGTCACAGTACATTTTGAGAAAAAGTGGTATTTACTAAGTAAAGCTTAAATTAAGAAATATATTTACTTTTTACCATCTCAAGAGATTTTTTCCGTCGGATTGTAACTATGTTGTGAAAATCTAGATATAATGACTTTTTGGATAGTGTAAGCAGGTTGTGCAACTTTATTGTATAAAAATCATGACCAAAAGAGACATGTCGCTCACTCCTTTCAAGAACGTCATAAATAAAAAATCGTCAATTTTCAGTTGTGCATGTTTTCGGAATGCCCAGAGAATGTACTATATCCCAGCAAAAGAGGCATATTTAAAACTTAATATTTACCCGCTACAGGGCAGAAAAGTTATTTTTGCGTTTTGAAGAAAAGGTATTGTTTCATTATTTTTTTAAAATATACTAAATATTTTTCAAATGGAGAAAAAACCTTCAGGTTTTACCTAAAAAGATCTGTTCCACAGTAAAAAGTTCAATAAGTTCCTTGATATTTATTTTTTATACATTGTATTATATTTTTAAACTTTAAAATCGTTCTCCTGAAAAAGTTTTTTTATTTATGACGTTCTTAAAAGGAGTGGGCGATGTGTTAGTCTACAGATAGACAACTAACTAATCATCGCGCCGCTTATCCGCACAGGTAGGCAGAGAGAAAAGAACGCCACACCATCTTAACATTGCAAACATTCTTCGCCTCTTTCACGTTCATGCATCTTTTCATACATACCCGCCGATAATAGGCATGCTACCAATTGAGCATACTTAAGGCGGGACACTCAATAGCCCGTAACGTAATTTTCTTTGAACCCATGTAACATTTAACATAATTGATTTTTTTTGTTGCTTGAAACACCGTTTTTGTATTGAAAAAAATAAGTGGTCTTAAATATATGACTATTAAAATTACAGGAGTTAAAAATATGATTTAAATAAAAATCGCCAAATTACAATGTATATATTCTTTACAATGATTAAAGAAAACACTTCGTTTTTTACCACTTGAGTTTTATTATAGACTACATGTTTCAGAAGTTAAACTTCCATCATTCAGGTCTGTATAATAACAGACCTGAATGATGGAAGTTTAACTTCTGAAACATGTAGTCTATAATAAAACTCAAGTGGTAAAAAACGAAGTGTTTTCTTTAATCATTGTAACATGTCTTACCACAAAGTTAATGCCGAAACAATAAATAAAATATATATTCTTTTTTTTTAAATGTGCGGAGATAACACGTGCGGCTTCTCGGGCAGCTTGTTGCCTACTGACTTCGTTTATTTGAGAGTACATCGTTAAGACGAGCATTATCTCCAAATGCCAGGTCGTAAGCCCTGGGATGCTCAGATCTCCTTTCAATAAAGAAGAACGATAGATTTTTCATATCAAGTTGAGACACCTTTCAAGGAATTTTTCACAACAGGGAACGTTTTGTTTGCAGAACATTAATAAATAAAAAAATAAAACCCTTATCCGCACCCCAATGGTGCATAGGGCACTGCTTCATATAAATGCAGTGTTATCTTGATCATTTACTCACGAAGGAAAGGTGATCAGCCCTCCGCTTCAGGTACCAGTCCAGGGTAATATTGATTAAATATTACAGAGAAAAAATCACGTATATTTATTTGACCCCCCCTGGGAATCGAACCCGGGACCTCCAGAACGGTAGCCGAGCGTGCTGACCATTACACTACGGAGGTAGACCATTACACGTCAGAAAAGCAAATATCGCTATTATAATGTGTCAAAATACGTTTAAAAGTTATGATTTATTAGTTCACCTCATACTCATTGTATTATGGTAATCGTGAGTGCGAAATTTACGCAGCGCTAACAGCTTCTGGTTACCGAACGGATATTGTTTATTCAATAACACATTACAAGAAAAGTGTTGCCAGTAGCGAAAATATTTACAAATGGGAAAATGTAAACAATTTTCAAGCGTGTTTATGGTGCTAACCCAATTTTTGACACGTTATATCAGACTGTGTTTGAATATATATTCTTTAAACCCTTATCCACACCCAATGGTGCATAGTGCCCTATGCGACGACACTGCGTTATATAAACGCAGTGTCGTCTTAATCGTTAACATATGAAGGAAAGGTGATCATCCCTTCGATTCAGGTACCAGTCCAGGGTAGTATTAAATAAATAAAGAATGATTTTTTTATTATATTAGGGTAAAACAAATTTTAAAATTATGCTTAATTTTTTTATTAAAAAACAGATCTAAGTATCTACTTTCTACTTTTAAACATATAACTCATATACATATCGCTCACTCCTTTCGGCAACGGTATTTATCAGAAAACTTGATTTTTCAGGAGATCGTTTTTAAAGTTTAAAAATATAATACAATGTATAAAAAGTAAATATCAAGCCACTTATTGAACTTTTTACTGTGCAACAGATCTTTTTAGGTAAAACCAGATTTTTTTTCTCTATTCAATTTTTTGGTATATTTAAAAAAAAACAATTAAACAATACATTTTCTTCAAAATGCAAAAACAACACTTTTTACCCTGTAGCGGGTAAATATTAATTTAAAAATATGCCGCTTTTGCTGGGATAGAGTACATTTTATGGGCATTCCGAAAACATGCACAACTGAAAATTGACGATTTTTATATATGACGTTGTTAAAAGGAGTAAGCGATTTTTGCTAACTTTTTTCATTTTCACCTTTTTGATTGCTTCGTTTTCTGTTAAAATAAAATATTTTGTAGTTTTTATTAGCACTTTTAATCTATTTTATTATTTCTTGAATGTTTTCCGCAGATGTTTTGTTATTTTATTATTATAACTATTATTTTAAATATAACTATAACTATTTTACTATATTTATTTTATTTCAGATAATATCTATTGAATTCTTGCCAGTGCCCTTTTATTACAATCTTAAATAAAGTGTATACCCACACACGGCCATGCCTTTGTGGGATCTTTTGTTATTTTAATATATTGTAAAATGCAAAAGAATTAAAAATAAATAAAAAATACGTATATCGCTCACTCCTTTCAAGAACGTCATAAATCAAAAGTCGTCAATTTTCAGTTGTGCATGTTTTCGGAATGCCTAGAAAATGCACTATATCCCACCAAAAGAGGCATATTTTTAACTTAATATTTACCTGCTACAGGGCAGAAAGTGTTGTTTTTGCATTTTGAAGAAAAGGTATTGTTTGTTTTTTTTTTTAAAATACTAAAAAAATTTCAAATGGAGAAAAAAACCTCAGGTTTTACCTTAAAAGATCTGTTGCACAGTAAAATTTCAATAAGTGGCTTGATATTTATTTTTAATACAATGTATTATATTTTTAAACTTGAAAAACGTTCTCCTGAAAAATCAAGTTTTTTGATTTATGACGTTCTTGAAAGGAGTGAGCGATATGATGAAAAAAATAGATAAATAATGGGTAGAATGTTAGACTTGTACTTCATTGGGATACAGGTATAAGTTTCAGAATAATAAATACTACCTTTATCATTCGAAAAATATTGCAATAATTATCATAATGTATTTTCTCTGAATACTTTGAAATGATTATATGATTATCTGAAGTAGGCAGTCTTATCTTTAAAGATAAAAACGACAGAGATGTTTTGTTCAAATACATAATATTGCGTATTTGAGCTCTTTTTTATGATGAAGATTAAATAACGTATATATTTAATTTAATATTTAAATTTCTACCTTAAACTAACATTTTTTAAATAAATTTAAGGTTATTTATTTTTTTAACAAAAATGTTAATAAAATTAGTAAATAACCACTCACCGAGATTTTTACGTCTACCGGTTTCGAGACGTACCCGTCTCTTCGTCAGGACAATCACTAACACAGCATGCAAACAATACTACCCTTCACCACCATAGCACCATTTACACACTCAAAACTACACAAAATGTCTAACACATGCGATTTTTGTTATATTTTGTTATATTTTCGTTATATACTAATTTTATTAACATTTTTGTAAAAAAATAAATAAGTAAAAATGACTAACCACAAAGTAAATGCTTTAAATATTAATAATATTGAGAATTATATAAATTTAAGGTGTTTTTTTTTGTCCGCCTCCGTGGTATAATGGTAAGCGTGTTTAGCTACCGTGCTGGAGGTCCCGTTTCGATTTCCAGGGGGGGTGGGGTGAAAATAAATATTAATGATTTTACACACTAATATTTAATTGATATTACCCTAGACTGGTCCCTGAAGCGCAGTAGTGATCACCTTGCCTTCATGTAAGTAACGATCAAGATAACACTGCATCAATACAATGCAGTGCCCTATGCACCATTGCGTTCGGATAAGGGTTATAATAACATGATTATAAGAATAATAAAAAGATTTTTTATGGAAATTTGAGCATCTCTTAAGTGATCACATTCAACACTGTGCAATCTACACCATTCTGCCCATCATTGAACTTCCCTTTTTAATGTTAAATAACCCGACGTCCAAGCGACTCATGAAAAATAAATTTATATTGCTTTTCAATATATTTTTTTGTTTTTTTTTTTATTATTTTTCCCTATCAAAAACAATATTTACTCAACACAAAAAAAAAAAATCTGGGGTACATATTTGGAATGGAATTATCTTACCGTCTGAAATCTAGTTACGGCTTATGCAACATTGCTTATCTTATTCCTACTCAGGATGGTATGGCGTTCTATTCTCTCTGCCTACCCATGCGTGGGAGCGCCGTAATGGTTAGTTAGGTAGTTAGTTAACTTATACATACATAATTTCATTAATTGATTCGGCAGTCACTTTGTGGTAAAATCTATCAATTTTTGATTAATGTTTTACTTAGTAAACACCACTATTTCTTAAAATCTACTGTGACAGTGTTTGAAAATGATGCGGAATGCATCGAAACACGTGTCACAGTAGATTTTAAGAAATAGTGGTATTTACTAAGTAAAACATTAATTAAAAATTATACATACATATATACTAAATTCAAATTTAATAACGGCTGGCCCATTTTTTTTTCCTCTATCGTTGCGCATCGTCACAAAATTACCTTTGAGACATTTCGGCTGTCCAAACTCAAAACACAGTAGGGGACATTTTTTTGTAGTACGTTTTCTTTGTACTTTTGGACTAAGTAGATTCTACTTAGTCCAAAAATGCAATAAAAACGTACTACAAAAAATGTCCCTTACTGTGTTTTAAGTTTGGACAGCCGATTTGTCACCATATCTTCGATCCAATTGTTTCCAGTTTGCGATACAATGCAGACTCCCGTTCGACTGGCCGGGCGCTATTACACTGTGTGTGTGTAGCAAAACATTGATACACTCGAATCGAAGTCAAAGGTCACAACATGGTGATATAAATCCGTGTGAAGCAGATATTGTTCCACAATTTGACACTTGTAAATGTGTGATCGTAATATTATAAACGAGGTTCAGCATCATACTGGTCGCACTATATTATTGGCGTTGGCAAATTTCATAATGTTACCAGTCCAGGGTAGTATTGAATAATATTACACTGAAAAAAACACTTAGATTTACTTATGAATTTTTTTACAAAAATGTTAATAAAATTAGTATATAACCACTCACCGAGATTTTTACGTCTACCAGTTTCGAGACGTACCCGTCTCTTCGTCAGGACAATCACTAACACGGCATGCAAACAATACTACCCTTCACCACCATAGCACCATTTACACACTCAAAACTACACAAAATGTCTAACACATGCGATCTTTGGTCCACCCGAAAACCAACATGCACTATAGTTTTCAATACAGACATGCGTTACGAGCCGAGGTTAAACGTACCATTTTTTGTAGTTTTGAGTGTGTAAATGGTGCTATGGTGGTGAAGGGTAGTATTGTTTGCATGCTGTGTTAGTAATTGTCCTGACGAAGAGACGGGTACGTCTCGAAACCGGTAGACGTAAAATCTCGGTGAGTGGTTATATACTAATTTTATTAACATTTTTGTAAAAAAATAAATAAGTAAAAATGACTAACCACAAAGTAAATGCTTTAAATATTTATAATATTGAGAACACTTATATTTATTTGACCCCCCCTGGGAATCGAGCCCGGGACCTGCAGAACGGTAGCCGAGCGTGCTGATCATTACACTACGGAGGCACTACTTCCATCAATAGCATGTGATATGGTTATATGCTTATCTGCATTGTCTGTCAAAATTCAAGGTTTTAAGGCATATATTTATAATATATACATCGTAATAAACATGTTTTAATCCCAGTAATTAATTTTTTGATAAGACGCACTTATATGTTTTGTAATAAATACGTTTCAATAAATGTGTGATCAATGATTTATTACATTTTTCGATTGTAGACACTATTTGATAAAAATATTTAATCTAACACAAAAAAATAAAATACATATTTTTTGTTTTTTTTTTTTTTTACATGAAAAATAATAAAAATCTCTGCTAAATGCTAAAATTTAACTCAACCATAGATAGTGCTGTGAACTCAAATGTAAAAATGTGTCAATTAAAGGATAAACACAACTTTCTAAATCTGAGTAGTGTAATTGTCAATCATATGTAGAATGATGAATGTTTTATCTGTATAAAGTGATCACTTAAACCTAATGTGATAGATCGTAAGCCTCATAAACACACAGACTTCAATATTCTCATTTTATCTATGCTGAGATGTTGATACGTATATAAATGATTATATAAATTGTTTGAAATGCTTGAAAATACTTTAATTTTTTTTTAAATCTATGTATGTAATTCTCATATTATTTTTTGACATCTCACCAAAGATGAAGAAGAATATGGAAGTCTGGGCATTTACGGGGCTGACGACCGTCATAGGCTGGTTTAAGTGATCACTTTACACACGTGTAACATTCACCAATTCTACCCATTATTGACAACCACACTACTCAAATTCTTGGAAGTTCTATATATATGAACCAATTTCGGAACATTGTTCTTGAATCACTAGAACTTCACTAGAGACATCTATTGGTGAGATGTAAAGAAGCTTTATCAAGCAGAGACTCTTATATTAGTTTGTGAGGTCCGAATCCTAGATTATAATCACATACAAGTATTTGGACACACTCAAAATGTAGTACCCTTCCACAGTGTGTCGCACTTCAAAAAATAATATGAAAATAACTCCTGTAATTGGAGATAATCCAGATTTTTTGAACAAGTATTTGAACACACTCAAAATGTTGTATGTAATTCTCGTTTTAAAAAGTAATTTATTATTCTGAGTCTAAGATAATATTATGTACCCACTCAATGTTCGATAATAAATACATAAAATAGATCAGAGCATCATGGAAATTTTCCTTATTGATAAGAAATATTCTAATTTTATCGAGCCTATAAAGGCAATTTTCTACAAATACGAAGCAATTAATTGCAGACCATGTAATCGAACTCTGGATGTTAGATATGCGGGTTCAGATACTCCAGACTACACCAAAAGATGGCTGTTGTGAACTCACACATACTGTGTTATGAGTTTCATAGAAATATCAAGAATTTACAAAAATTTATGTAGCGTGGTTGTGAGTAGAATTGATGAATATTACACGTGTGTAAAGTGATCACTTAACCGAGCCTATGATATTCGTTAACCCTCTAGTGCCCAGACTTCCATATTCTTCTTCATCTATGTTGAGATGTCAAAAATATGTTTATAACAGTGTGTTCTCACTTGCAAAAAAAAATTCCTTTCCGCTCGTAAATTTTGTTTTAAACAAGCACTTAATAGTCACAGATTAATTTAATTTTTTATTAAAATACTATAATTGTTTTCCTTGACTGGTAACGTGTGTGATATATTGATCACCTTGATTTCATATTATTTACGACCAATTTACTCTGAAAAAAATAATTACTTTGTACATGAATGCAAATATTAGTCAGGAATAATAATTATTCATAAAAAAATCTGTGATTAACCGTTTATGTGCTGAGATTTTTTCTTATGTATGTACCAGTATATGTATGCTGAAATTGTTAAAGGCTTTTTTACGAAAGTGGTCTTTTTTATTTGGCATATAAAATCAGCAATATTTTTCTGAAATATTCACTGATTTCAGTATTGGTGGAAAAACATATAAAACCACTCAAATATTATAAAACATAATTACAAAAAAAACATGATTTTGTATATTTAAATATTAATGCAATTTGAGAAAAAACAGGATATTTTCATTCACAAGAATACAAAATCAGCAATATTTTTCTCAAATATTAACCTTTTTCAGTATTTCTTTCTGTTATCGTGAGAAAACATATAAAACTACTAAAATATTTTAAAACAGCATTAAAAAAACATGATTGTATATATTTAAAAATAAATGCAATTTCAGAAAAAAACTGAAAATTTTCATTCACGAGAATGTGTCAAGTTCGTGTCAAATTGTCTTGTTCTCGGAATTTTAACTATCCATTGGCATCTTTCAATTGGTAAACACTTTAATTTCATCTTTACTATTACTTCTTTGAGTATAACAAACATTTTCGTGCGACGTTGACATCACTATCGGACAATTTTTAAAAAAAAAATGTATTTTTATTTTTTACTAAATTAAATTTATTTATTTGCAAATATTATTGACCGATTGCAACTTATGAAAAGCGTACGCGTACGTGTGACACAATCACCCAGCTTGAACGCTTAAATACACTGGCCGCCCTTTTGACAAGGTATTCCCAAGTCAATATATCTATTCCCAGCACTTTAATATTGTATTTTCCATTAAATTTAAGGTTTTTTATGTTTTTCTTAAAACTATTATATTTTATTGATTTTTTACTTGTATTTAAATATGTTAAACTACATAAATTATTTCGTGGCTTGATGGCACATTTTCCCTTACACTATATATCTTTCTTCCTCATAAATCCACACTCGCGTGAGAATATTTTAATTAAAATTCCATATACAGCATTTTCCGTGTATTTTTTCAAGTATGCAAATTAATTTTCATTCGAATCGTCCAAGTTCAAGGTTTCATTAATAATCCTGCTTAGCATTTTGGCATTTATTTATTGTTCCAACACTCCTCAAGGCTAATAACTCGCTTCGGGCGATAACGAATTGTTCCAAAACATTAAAAATCCTTGACTAAATATCGACGTCGGTTTAGTACTATCTCCTTTTGATCAATTTGCAGAGGAAACGTCATATCGCTAGTCAACATTCTCTGCATTTTTTATTACTATTTAATTAGACAATGAATTATTAACTCCATGGATGATATCTACGTTTCAATCAATAATAATATATTTTGTACATTAAAAGCATTGTTAACTTTATGGTATGGTAATAAAACACTAATTTTTTAATAATATTTATAAGTTGCCTGAGAAAATTCCCATTTTTAATTTAATTTTTATTTAGCATTTTTATTCTATTATTTTTTTATTTGGGTTAACAAAAGCAACATATGTTGAACAAAACATTAAAAGATAAACATTAAACAAGCCAATTATAGTTGACCACAGAAACATATGTGCGTGTGCGTATGCGTGTGCGTGTGCGTGTGCGTGTGCGTGTGCGTGTGCGTGTGCGTGTGCGTGTTCGTGTGCGTGTGCGTGTGCGTGTGCGTATGCGTGTGCGTGTGCGTGTGCGTGTGTGTGTGTGTACGTGTGTGTGTGTGTGTGTGTGTGTGTACGTGTTTCAATGCATGCCGCATCATTAATGCGTTTGAAAATAATGCGGAATGTGTCGAAACACGTGCCACAATAGATTTTAAGAAATATTTGTATGTACTAGGTAAAACTTAAATTAAAAATGGATAGATTTTTTCCACAAAGTGACTGCCGAATCAATTAATGAAAATTTCCCTTTGCCCTTTTTTTAAAATGATTTATGACATAATTTATATATCTTAAAAATGATAGTAAGTGTGTGTAGTAAATAATAAATTAATAAGGTTAAAATCCCTAAAAACAATACAATAGATACGATAAAATGCAATAAATACAATGGATTCAATATCTTTTATCAATCAAGATTTGTCACATAGTTCATTTGTTTGTCGTCTTGTCATATTTTTTTTTTATCATTATAATAATAATAATAAATTTGGATAACTTATATAGCGCCATTTTCGTAAAAAAATACCTCAAGGGCGCTTCACTGTGAATGAATTGGGGAAAATATTATGGTGGAAATGATTTAGCAAACAAATGTGTTTTTAGTCTTTTACTTAAGATCATCTCACTCTCACTATTTCTAACCATTGGTGGAAGAGCATTCCACGCCGTCAGACCTGCAACAGCAAAGGCACGCTCGCCAAATTTAGTGCGTTGGTTGCGAGCTGGTAAGATCACTTTGCCCATTGCAGATGTTGTAGCCGATCGAAGCGTGAGACGTCTATCAACCAATTCATCTGGAATACACAGCTCCTTAAGATACTCTGGAGCCATATTGTGTATTGATTTATACATGAGTAGGCAGAGTTTATACTCAACCCTTTCGGGAAAGCGTAACCAGTGGAGTTTGTGAAGTAGTGGGCTGATGTGACTGAATTTAGAAATTCCAAAAATTAGTCTCGCTGCTGCGTTTAACACTGATTGCAGTCGAGTAATCTTATTGTTTGGTAGACCCGTGTATGTACCATTACAATTAACTTTACTTAACACTCTAAATATATCATATTATTCATCGCTCACTTTGTGTAATACAGCTTATTATTATTTTTTAAGTGGTATTACATTAAGTGATCGATGAATGATAAGGAGAGTGTTGAAAATGATGAAAATGTTTGTAAAATAAAACATCTTTGTTTTAACCACTTTTTATTGGTACACTTTATCCAACCGGTTTCGACAAGAACCTTGTCATCATCAGGGTATATGTACTAAATTCTAAAACATTGAAATACTCATAGTTAGGAAGAGTTATGAACTATAACCTAACTATGAGTATTTCAATGTTTTAGAAGTTAGTTTATAAACCCTGATGATGACAAGGTTCTTGTCGAAACCGGTTGGATAAAGTGTGCCAATAAAAAGTGGTTAAAACAAAGTTGTTTTATTTTATAAAGCTTATAAAATGTGCCACAAAGTATCTGCGAACAACATTCAAGAGATGATAATAATAATTACGCGTGCATCACCGAACATGTATAGAAGTGAAACTTCATAAAAAATAATGATAAAGATATATTTAGTGTGTGAGACACAGAGAAAGAGCATCTCAAAAGAAATTCAACAAAACAATATTTGCATAAAAATATATTTTTATTCAGTCATTGATTGGTGCTTTAAGCTTAACTGATATTTTTGATTTATGATAACTAAAATACGAGATGTACATATGTCTACGAATTGATATTTTCGATAAAACCAAAAAAAATGTATTTTATGTAGTTCCAGATTTTTTGTTGTAGATTCGTAAGGTATCTCTAAAAGATCTTAAAAGAAATAAAACAACACAAAACTTGCGTAAAAAATACAATGATAAATGTTACTTACACAACGCGTGTTTGGCACATCATCTGTTAATATATAGCGTCTGACTTGTACAAATACTACGCACTATCGTTTTATCTACCGTTTTATACACCGTATGGTATTTGAAAAGTATGCGGAATGCATCAAAATACGTGTCACAATAGATATGAAAAAATATTTATAATTTACTTAGTAAAACTTAAATTACAAATGGATAAATATTACCTCAAAGTGACTGCTACATTGTGAAAAGCAAGAAAGAAGCGAGTTTCACTAGAATATTCGATTGTGTTTCAAGTATTGATTACACATAAACTTTATTTTAAGGTTGCAATGCACTTGCATCAGAATCACACATAAAAGTGTGTCATATATTTAAGTTGGAAATTTTCTTACGAGTTACATCATTATATTTCGTCTAAACGAATTAGATAACCTTGTACATACAATACTTGAGGCACGTAATCTAATATAACTATATTATTACACATGATAAGTTCAATTTGTTACAAGCGTATGATACCTGTAATTTCCCATACTCAATTGCATACACATAATAGGTGTTTAACCTCAGCGAAACTCGTAATTGTTACAAGTTACAATCATTTAAAAATAATTGCATAATATCAATGTATTTTTTTTAAGGAAGTGATAAATATTTATTTTATTTTTTGACATCTCATCAAAGATGAAGAAGTATATGGAAGTCTGGGCATTTACGGGGCTGACGACCGTCATCGGCTGGTTTAAGTGATCACTTTACACACGTGTAACATTCACCAATTCTACCCATTATTGACAACCACACTACTCAAATTCTTGGAAGTTCTATATATATGAACCAATTAAGAAACCTTGTTCTTGAATCACTAGAACTTCACTAGAGACATCTATTGGTGAGATGTAAAGAAGCTTTTTATTAAGCAGAAACTCTTATATTAGTATGTGAGTATATTAGTATGTATCTCACCAATAGATGTCTCTAGTGAAGTTCTAGTGATTCAAGAACAAGGTTTCTAAATTGGTTCATATATATAGAACTTCCAAGAATTTGAGTAGTGTGGTTGTCAATAATGGGTAGAATTGGTGAATGTTACACGTGTGTAAAGTGATCACTTAAACCAGCCGATGACGGTCGTCAGCCCCGTAAATGCCCAGACTTCCATATACTTCTTCATCTTTGATGAGATGTCAAAAAATAACATGAAAATAACTCCTGCAATTGGAGATAATCCAGATTTTGTGAACAAGTATTTGAACACACTCAAAATGTTGTAAATATTTATTTGTTCAAAGTCATTATTAAAACATTTGTTTTATATTGGTAGGCATCCAATACTGCATTTCTTTAAAATTTTCCCGGACAGGCATGTTTACTTGAAGTATTTTTATTGATCGCCGAAAATGCTCCATTTCGGTTTTTGAGAATTTGATGACGAGTCCTGATATGAATATTAGAAAAATGAATGATGGAAAATTTTTAAATGTGTTGTTGACGTTTCACGAAAAATTAATCATCCAATTTAGTTTTTGAACTACTTTTAAGTAAATAAAACTAAAGGTTATTTAATTATTATACTCTTTATTTGAACCTTAAAAAAAAAAATGTAAAGCGTAAAAGATGATACCCATTAAGTGGTTGCCGCCAGTATCGATACATATTTGTGGCCGTTTTATTAATCTGTTTGCACCGGTCTAGTTCACAAAGCGGTCACTCCTTTCAACAACGTCAAAAATAAAAAAACTAGATTTTTCAAGATATCGTTTTTAATGTTTAAAAATATAATAAAATGTATTAAAAAGAAATATCAAGCCACTTTTTGAACTTTTTACTGTGCAACAGATCTTTTTAGGTAAAACCTGAAAGTATATTTTAAAAAACAATACCTTTACTTTAAAATGCAAAAACATTACTTTCTGCCCTGTAGCGGGTAAATATTAAGTTAAAAACTTTCCACTTTTGCTGGAATATAGTACATTTTCTTGGCATTCTAAAAACATGCACAACTGAAAATTCACAATTTTTGAAATATAAAATGACTCTGTATAAAGGAGTGAGCGAAATGTCAAATTTGACTGACGTACAACGCCATTTTTAAAAATTATAACATCTTCCGATAGGGTGAAAAATTTTGCGCCACCCTCTATACGTAACTTGCGTAACTTAGCAAAGTGATCATCGATCTAAAAGATTATTGTTTTTGTATTGTAGATTATGTTAATAGAATCCCGCCATGCTTATCTTAAATACATTTTTTTAACGTTTATTTCTATACAAAACTGAGTTGAATATCCTTAGAGTTTCGACATTAGGAGGAAAAGTTGGCGCTAATCGACAAGTCAATGACATCGGTATTATAAGGCTACGCGGGTGAAATGAATAGGAAACTTTTCGAGCTTTTACACATCTCGCAAATGAATATTCCGACTTAGCCTTAAATTATTCCCAAGGGGGTTTTTTTGGAGATAAATATGTCTTAGGAGGGTTGAAATTGTTTCATATATTAAGGGTAAGTTTTTATATAAATAGATGTTAAGTGGATACAACAATCACTGTAGTGATAAGTTAATAATAAAAAATAAAGAATATGCAGTCGTACAGGAGAAAGTGACCAACAAACAAAACGTAAAATGTTCAGGAGGGCCATTTAAGTCACTTTTGATTGGCAAGCAAATAAACTATCAATGCAGCTAGTCATTTTTATCAAGTCAATATATTATCCTTCCAATTTAAAAATCCTTTCGGATTTTTTCAGGACAATATTAAGCTAGTAAGATATCAAATAGTCAATGATCACGTTTTTGTAAAAAATGCACTTGGTCACTTTCTCCTGTAAGACTACGATATATAAAAATATAAGAATATAATTTATATTTAAACCACTAACTTGATTTTCCATTTTATAATTAAAATGTCACTTTGTTTTAAAATCAGTATTTATATTTTATTATAACTTAATTATAATGTCTACCGGTTTCGAAGCTTCTTTATCAAGACTGATTAATACTAAAAGTATTAATATTTAAATATATATTTTTACTAATATTCATCAGTCTTTTTTATTATTATTTTTTTATATCAAACCCTTATTCGCACCCCAATGATGCATAGGGCTATGCATCATTTAAACACAGTGTTATATTGATCGTTAACATATGAAGGAAAGGTGATCAGCCCTCCACTTCAGGTACCAGTCCATGGTAATATTGACTTAATCTTAGAGTGAAAAAATCACTTTTTATTTATTTGACCCCCCTAAGAATCGGACCCGGGACCTCCATGTATGGTAGCCGAGCTTGCTGGCCATTACACTACGGAGGCGGATAGTCATTTTTTTCTAACCGGAAACGATGTGCCATAATGTGTTACGTTATGGGGTACTATTATGTTAAGTATTATTGTTACAAGACTGTTTGAAACTGACTCCCAAACTCTGAATACGAAACAATGCATGGGAGTGACAAGATGTGTATTCTGATTTGAACTTTGACATGAAATATTTAAAACGTAACTAATATATTCCACGTGGCATACAATATAGTCCATTCATAAATCAGACATACCGTTAGGATTTTATTTTTTGCGCATACTGTGTTACGAGTTTGATCAATATATCTAAAAGTTTCAAGAATTGGAGAAGTTTAGATATCAATCATAGGTAGAATTGGTGAATGTTACACGTGTGTAAAGTGGTCACTCACCGGCCTTTGACGGTCGTAATCCCTGTAAATGCCCAGACTTCCAAAATCCTTTTTATCTATGTAGATATAAAAAAAATTATGATTCCTACAATCATTGTTCTATCTATTAGGTGAATGTGGTTGGAAATATAAGCAATGGAAGACGGAGGAAAGCTTGGTTTGGTCAAGTATTTCAAATACTTGAAAGTGATCAGGTCAGGTGTTGGAATAATCGGCGGATATGTATGAGGAGATCCATTAATGTGGACAAGGCTCTTCCTACCCCTGCGGAGAAGCGTAGTGATGGTTAGTTAGTTTTTCACTTTCTTGAGTGATCTGCTGCAACCTTGAACATGATAAAAATGATAATATAATACAATATAAAATTTGGAGGTCAATAATGTAATTTTTGTGCCGACCCTACATTAATACATTTAAATATATTAAGCTGTATTGAATCGACTGGAGAAAAACGGGCTTGTCTAGCTAAGGCAAAAAAGTAAACATACCGGATTGAAAAAAAAAGTGAATTTAATAAATAACATTACATTTTTTACAACATTATCGTGCCGTGACTTTTGAAAGATATCACGACTCTTTTTCTCATTTTTTTTTCTCCTAGAGACGCCTTCTTTGGCCTTGAATATCCTTAAAAACTCGCCATACGGATTTCGTCTCGCCTTGAAGTTAAGATCAACGCTTCGTGCTAAGGACACTGCTCATTCTCAAACACGGCGTCGAGTCCTGTCTCGTGCGGTAGTAGGTAGATAACACATGTATACATGCACAATTTATCAATCAGGGTCATCCGGTTTGACCCATAATTTTTCTCTTGCATCTGCAGTATAAACACCATTTTACTCAATTTATTTCTTTGAATTCTTACGTTGTGTTAGCTACTGTTTTTTTAGCAATTCGATTATAAATTTGTCTTCAAAATTTTATCAAATATTTGAAAAAGTACTTAATTTATATGCTTTTTTTAAATGCAAAATATTAGCCAAAAAACATGTTTTTGTCAGTTTTTCAGTAATTTGTTACGACGTAAAGTTTTAAAATTTATGAATATGTTACATATTTTTAGAAACTAAAAAAATCTCTTTTCTTCATATGATAATTTGTATAAATTAATCCCTCAACATACTCAAATAAGCGAAGAAACCTACGAAATGAATTAAATTAAATTAAATTTAACTGACCTGAAAATGTTCCCTGAAATCTCTCTAAGAAATACTTAATAATTCTGTTCTAGAAAGATTTTTTTAAATTAATTTTACTTGTTCAGTAATACCACTTTTTCAAATCCCTAATGGCTAAAATTTAAACTGGGCTTTACATACGGTGTAAGAAAAAGATTAGGAATGCAAAGATGCTCGTATCGTGATAGATTTTAAGAAATCGTGGTATTTGCCAAGTAAAATTTTAATAAGGAAATTGATAATTATTACCATACCAAGTGAGTTCTCCATTTACAGACGAAAAATACCAATTTTTAATTAATGTTTTACTAAGTAAATACCACTATTTCTTAAAATCTACTGTGACACGTGTTTCGATGCATTCCGCATCATTTTCAAACACCGTATCAATTGATGAAATTAATCGAATCAATTAATGAAAAATACCAAATTAATTTTCAAAGTTTTTTTCTCTAAAAAGCAAAAAAATACACCATACGAGATTCGATCCAACCTATTTTCATGACATCATTTTTACTGTTTCAATATTGTGAAAAAAATGCACGTGATAGATAACGATTTCATTGTTACCACGACTATACCTTCACTATTTTCAGTAACTGAATCTGTAATAAATATCTGAAACAAGGGATATATTCTATAAAGGCGAATAAATGTTTAAAAAATCATGTTTTTCATCTAGCTACAAAAAATATAATAAAATAATTAATCAGTTCTACATTTTAACTAAATATGTCATGCTAATATTTATGTATATATATATATATATATATATATATATATATATATATATATATATATATATATATATATATATATATATATATATATATATATATAACATGTATGTATTTAAATAAAGAGTGTGAAATAATATATTTTTTTGGTTTCGTTGTTTACACTTTGATTGATCGATTACGTAAAGAACCCGATGACAGCCTAGCATATCAAGAGTTTTTTTGTCTTTTTTTTGTATTTTCATTTACAAAGATGTCATCGGACCATCTCTTTTGAGGTCTTTAAATGCCAAACTCCTTCCAAATAATAATAAAATAAACCCTAATTCGTTTAAAACATTGTTAAAAGCCTCAAAATAACAGGAATAAAGATAATTGAAAATATTATTTTTTGACATCTCATCAAAGATGAAGAAGAATATGAAAATAACTCCTGTAATTGGAGATAATCCAGATTTTGTGAACAAGTATTTGGACACTCTCAAAATGTTGTAAATAATTGAAAATGTTATACTATTAAAAATCTTAAATCACCTAAATTCATCGATCGCTTCGAGATTTTTACACAGCGTTGCATTCGAATACAAGCATTTTATGCATATACATATAAATGCACAAATATCCACGTTTATAAATATTTTTTTCTTCATCTATGTTTGAGATATCACATTAAAAAAAACTTGTGTCATTTGCATTTGTTAACATCATATTATCAATTTTTATTATACGCATTTGCTAATTTTTTATCTAGAGCCGGTTTGCGAATTATATCTTTGGGGTTCCTTATCAATTTACATCGTCGTGTCACGCCATCTGCGATTTTCAAATCCAATTACAAAAGATACGACTTTTTATTTATTTATTGAGATAACAACATAATTATCATTTATCTCCGTACATTATTTAATGATGACTAATCGATTCCAGTAATGTTATTTAACAAAATGCTGCGTAAATCATTTTGGAAACTGTATACCAGAACTCATTCGTCTACTGTGTCGATTTTACCATGAAAAATCAGTGAGAATGTATGAAAGTTAAGGGTGGTGTGAAGGATTAAAATAGAGTAAAGTTTTTTTTATGTTATAAAGTTTATAAAATGTGCCACAAAATATCTGCGAAAAAAAATCAAGAAATAAAAATACGTATTTAGATGTTTTAAACACCTGAAATAAATGAACGAAGATAGAATGGTAAAAAAATGGGGTAAACAAAGTTGTCCTCCTCCGTAGTTTAATGCTCAGCAAGCTCGGTTGCCGTACTAGAGGTCCAGAGTTCGATTCCCTGGGAGGTTCAAATAAATATAAGTGATTTTTGCATCCTAGTATTTATTCAATATAACCCTGGACTGGTACCTAAAGCCGAGGGCTGATCACCTTTCCTTTGTGTGTTAACGATCAAGATAACACTGCGTTCATATGATGCAGTGCCCTATTCACCATTGGGGTGCAGATAAGGGTTCGAAACAAAGTTGAAAATAGGAGCAAAGAAAGACCGAGGAAAACTTGGCATGATTTGTGTTTCAAATATTCGAAAGCGGTCAGGCCAGGAGTCGGAATAATCGTCGGGTATGTATGAGTAGATGCATGAATGTGGAAGGCGCGAAGATTGTTTGTTTGTAAAGACAGAGTGGTGTGGCATTCTTTTTTCTCTACTCACCCCTACGGGAAGCAATGTCATAGTTATTTATATATATATGTATATATATATATATATATATATATATATATATATATATATATATATATATATATATATATATATATATATATATTCTCTCTATTATAGCTCTCCTCGTCATATACGAATATAACCATGCCATGCCCTCGAATCATGTTATGTTTCTGTAGCATTCATGAATTTTTGGTCTTCCTTTAGATGTCTTTCGAGGAAGATCCATGAATATTGTCTGGTTCACAATATGTTCAGGTTTCCTGCGTCCTATGCGCCCACACATTGCCTTTCCTCTACCTGACTATTGATGTCTGTCAAACCCAGACTTTACTCTTACAAATTATATATATTTATACAAAATTTGCATCACTATAATGTTGCAAAAATGACATAGGAGCTTCAGTATACAGGCCTAGATTACGACATGAGTTCGTGGCGGAAGAAACCGGATTCGTTCGGGAAATCGCAATCAATATTAATTTTATTCTTTCATATTATGAATGATATATTTTTTGTCGGAATGCAACACCAATCATCCATTTTTCGTGATTTATTCTGTTGTTTTAAATGCCGCACGCCGAATTTCAAGGTTTCCCCACGGCCAAAAAAATAAAACATTCAATTTACTTGAAAAAAACAAACGGTCAGTGAGCTGGCAAAGCAGTGTAAGTGCACTTTGGTCTTTTTTGCGTTTTCTTTTTTGCGAAACCTTGACTTATAACTCGAATCGATTTTTTCTTTTTTATTCTTTCACACGAACAACACGCGCAAAACACAACATCATTGTTTGATCAGATATCAACCAGTATGAACAAACGTGATATGTATTTAACACATTGGTTACGATGGAGATTGTTAAAGAAATTTTATTTGACGCAGGCGATATTCGAAAAATGATAACAGAAAATAATGGATGATATTTTTGTATTATAGTAATACCTATCCTCTACACAGCAAAGCAAACATGACAAGAAATTAGTCTTTATAGACCTATTTTTCTGTATGAAGTTGAAGATATTGGAAATGCATGAAATTATTCACACTACCGCAATAAAATATTTCTGAAATGTACAAATATTTTCACGAATACAGTACTAGAAATAAGGATAAGATAAAATTGCCATTTTAAAAAAATAGTCGCAAAATTGTTTAATGTCTAAGGATTGGAAAATGTAGGCTGAGATGCCTGAATGTATGAAGAATGAAAAGAGTCTGAAAGAATGTATAAATAATAATTGTTTTGTTTACTGTAAGAAGATGTAAATATATATTTAATGTAAATTAAGTGTAAATAATAGTAATACAAGCTAACTAAAGACATGAAATTAAAAATAAAATTTAAAAAAAAACACCGCAACATAAGGTTTCTGAAACACACAAATATATGCACGCCGTAAACAATGTTTTTTTATTATTTTTTTTATTTTTAAAAGGAATAATCCGAAAAGCCTCTATATTAAGAAGCTTTTCTGCAGGTGGAGAGTAAGGACAGGGAAGGTAAATGTGAAAAGTGCATCATTTACACCCATACCAATTGAAGATAAATCATTCTATTTTTTTTTGCATTGGCGGGATCGAACCCGTGATGCCAGTCGGGCGTCTATCCAACTGCACGCGGCGCCTGTCTTATATAATAAATAATATAAAACCGGGAGTATCTATTTCATTTCAACGTTTTATCGTTACATCAGTGATGGGCAATCGAAAACAAAAACCGATTTATTTAACGACTTTTTTAATTCAATCACTTCAATCTTATCAGTCTAATACGGCTTTAAATATGTACATATTTTTTTGATTAAATTGCTAAAATTTTTATGTTAATTTTATATTTTATAAAACGCTCTCCTTATCATTCATCGTTCACTTGTGTAATACCACTTAAATAAACAATACACAAGGTGAACGATGAATGATAAAGAGAGTGTTATATTACCATACCACAAAGTTAACAATGCTTTTAATTTACAAAATATATTATAAAACACTACATAACGAGCTCTTTTAAAAATATTTGTTTTTTCAGTTACACTGTTATGGTCACCCATAAAATATGTTGTTATGCAACTTGATAATTATTTTAAAGCAAAAAAAAATGCATTTACTTTTTTTTTGTCCTTGTAGATTAGTGTCAAGGCTGCAGTGTTTATTTCTCTTCCTGTATTGTATAATATTTAATTGATACATTTTTCAAATATGTAAACACCGTGTTACCGACTGCAATTTTATATAATTATTGATAATAACGTTCTTTTTTAAGATTGCATTTGTTAGCGTGAAAAAAACTGTAGCCCAATGCATTTCGTCAGTACGTTTTTCTCGATTTACTGTTTTAAATCGTTCAATGGTGATATATATATATATATATATATATATATATATATATATATATATATATATATATATATATATATATATATATATATATATATATATATATATATATATATATATATATATATTTATATATATATATATATTTATATATGTATATATATATATATATATATATATATATATATATATATATATATATATATATATATATATATATATATATATATATATATATATATATATATATATATATATATATATATATATATATATATATATATATATATATATATATATATATAAATATATAAAAATATATATATTTAAAATACAATATATATGTACACTGAGGCGCTGTAAGAGCTGTCTTAGATAGGGACACATACTCTCAAGTAATTGAAGTAATATCAGAAGACCTGATATCACTCACTACTTTCAACAAAATCATATTTTAAAAAAAAACATGATTTTCAGGAGATCGTTTTTAAAGTTTAAAAATATAATCAAGCCACTTGTTGAACTTTTTACTGTGCAACAGATCTTTTTAGGTAAAACCTGGATGTTTTTTCTCCATTAGAAAAATATTTTGTGTATTAAAAAAATTACTAAACAATATATTTTCTTCAAAATAGAAAAACAACACTTTTTGCCCTGTAGCCGGTAAATACTGAGTTAAAAATATGCCGCTTTTGCTGCGATATAGTACATTTTCTGGGCATAAAAAAGAACAATAAATTAAGTTTTTCCTGTCATAATTTGATATATTAATTGATAAATATTAATGAATATATATAAATCGATCTATAAACATGTCAAAGTGCATAACTTCCTAGCCTTTAGTGAGTTACCTTGAATATATCAATGCATCGTGATTGCTGAAGTAAAGTCATTCTCGTTTGCAATTCGTCCGATGCATAGTAATGCACTGCACTCTTAGTGAATCGCTAATCGCGGACATAAGTGTTTTATAATGGAAACCGAACGAAGAAATAAAGGCGTAATTTCATTCTCACAGTGCGCAACCGTATTGCATTATCGATGCATTTTTCTATTTTCGGATTTGAAGAGAACGAACTATCCGACTTACAAAATTACTTATTTTTTGACATCTCAACGCAGTTGAAGAAGATATGGAAGTCTGGGCATTTACTGGGCTCATGAACGTCAATGGCTGGTTTAAATGATCTTAAACCAGCCTTTCTTCTTCGTCTATGTTGAGTTGTCTTACATTAGGGGAAGGCAGAGAGAATATGACGCCACTCCACTCTGTCTTGAAAACATTTTTTTTTTCGACTCCTCCAAATTCGCTCTCATACAAACCGGCCGATAATTCTGGGCCTACGACCGTCACAGGCTTGGTTAAGTGATGACTTTACACACGTGTAACATTCACCAATTCCACCCATGATTGGAAATCCCCTCAACTTCAATTTTTGAAACTTCCATGTAGATATATTGATGAAACTCGTAACACAGTATGCGCTAGTTTACAATAGCCATCTATGGTGAGATTTCTCAGTTTGCTTTTAATACAGTGTTGAAAAAGATCGTTCGCATGAACACGTAGAGTCGAAGAACCTTTTTGCGGATATTTGTCTAGGAGCCGGACCTTGAGTTTTTTTTACCTTGAGCGGCATGCGGCTCCCGAGCCACACTTTGCCGACCCATGCTCTCGGCACGCGTACCACTGATATAATGTAATGCTATCCGATCGAGGTTAATGCCCGTACGCACGTGTATTTTTTTAGCTGTTCACCCCGTATGCCATATATATTCAAAGTGGTATTTTTTAATGTTGCAGTTTTTTAATGTTGCAGTTTTTTATTGTTGTCTAGGCTCATAAACATTGAATTGATTTTTGTTTATATCCCTGCCTCACTCACTCGTCGAGGATTGCCTTCTATTCCGTCTCACCTCTTCTTGACATTACACGTGCTGCCACTAACTAGAAAATCAGGCTCTTCGAGTATTCAAATATTAAATTTATATTTCTTTATTCATTAACAAAATATCGCTTTTTAATTTGCCAGAACTTTAAACGTGCTCACAAAAGTGCTAAAAAACAACAATTTTCAATTTAATAATAATTAGTAAAGGAAATAAACGAAGCTGCGCATTTACAACATTTTGAGTGTGTCCAAATACTTGTTCACAAAATCTGGATTATCTCCAATTGCAGGAGTTATTTTCATATTATTTTTTGACATCTCATCAAAGATGAAGAAGTATATGGAAGTCTGGGCATTTACGGGGCTGACGACCGTCATCGGCTGGTTTAGGTGATCACTTTACACACGTGTAACATTCACCAATTCTACCCATTATTGACAACCACACTACTCAAATTCTTGGAAGTTCTATATATATGAACCAATTTAGAAACCTTCACTAGAACTTCACTAGAGACATCTATTGGTGAGATGTAAAGAAGCTTTTTACTAAGCAGAAACTCTTATATTAGTATGTGACATACTAATATAAGAGTTTCTGCTTAATAAAAAGCTTCTTTACATCTCACCAATAGATGTCTCTAGTGAAGTTCTAGTGATTCAAGAACAACCTTCACTAGAACTTCACTAGAGACATCTATTGGTGAGATGTAAAGAAGCTTTTTACTAAGCAGAAACTCTTATATTAGTATGTGACATACTAATATAAGAGTTTCTGCTTAATAAAAAGCTTCTTTACATCTCACCAATAGATGTCTCTAGTGAAGTTCTAGTGATTCAAGAACAAGGTTTCTAAATTGGTTCATATATATAGAACTCCCAAGAATTTGAGTAGTGTGGTTGTCAATAATGGGTAGAATTGGTGAATGTTACTCGTGTGTAAAGTGATCACTTAAACCAGCCGATGACGGTCGTCAGCCCCGTAAATGCCCAGACTTCCATATACTTCTTCATCTTTGATGAGATGTCAAAAAATAATATGAAGCTGCGCATAACTAAAAATTTGCCTTCTATGATAAATATTTAATTTAATAAAACGATAACCTTTTTGTGGAAAATTCGTTTAATTTACCGATTTTTTAGTTTTTTCTGTCCATAAATTTTTCACATCTGTTTTGTAATGCTTTTATTTTTGAAAAATTCATTAAATTTAGAATATTTCTCGAAGTTTCCATTAATATTAATATCTTTTTTGTGATGCATCTATTTTTGTAAAATTAATTAAATTTTCCCCTTTTTTTCGTTATTCCGCCAATATCATTCCGTAATATCTTTTTTGTGATACTTCTATATTTAGAAAATTTTGTACATTAACCTTTTTATGTATGAATTTTTATTATTATTATTATTTATATGAAAACCTATTACAAACATATGTCATATGTACATATAATATTCCCGGATTAACCTTAACAAGACTGAAACACAAATAAGAAAGTTACAAATAAGATTTTTTTAATCACCAAAACTAATAAATACATGGCAAAATATAAAACAATAAATAGGCATATAATAAACATAAGGTAAAAAGCATATTAAATGCTTCTGTTTAAAAGAAATTTCATAGATTCACTTTCCATAGCTATTTCCTATTTTCTTGTAGTTCCACCGATACATTATTAATTTCTTCTTTTTTCTTTAAAAAAATAAAAAAAAGTAACCTATTTTCTTGCAGTTCTACCTTTTAATTTTTAATATCTATTCAATTTCTTATATTTTTTTCTATTTTTTAAAGTTCCTTTTTTTCTCGAAACTCCACCAATGTATTTTTAAAGTCTTTTTTTGTGATGATTGTATTTAAAAATATCGTCAAATTTACCATTTTTTCGTAGGTATTTAACCTACATTTATGTTCTATTAAAATCTTTTTAATGCTTTTATTTTTTTAAGGGGTTAACTTTTATTTTTTATCACTGCCCTACCAATTTATTATAAATTTTTTTTTTTTAATTAAGATTTAAAAAATTGTCAATTTTTCATTATTTCTCGTAGTTCCGCAAAACAGATGTACATAATGAAATCATTTCGATATTTTTGTTCCCACCCGGAAATAATTGCTTTACATATGAATTCGAGAAAGATTTGTTCGAGAATTTTTGAATTTTTTTAACCGTTAACTTTTTTATCGTCCCACCATTGTATTATAAATACACATATATATATATATATATATATATATATATATATATATATATATATATATATATATATATATATATATATATATTTTTTTTTTTTTTTTTTTTAAATTTCCATTTCCATTTAAAAAATCGTCAATTTTACATAATTTCTCGTAGTTCCGCAAAACGGAACTTAATGTTCATTTCCATTTTGATATTTTTGTGTCCATCCGGCAAGAATTGCTTTATATATCGCTCACTCCTTTCAAGAACGTCATAAATCAAAAAACTTGATTTTTCAGGAGAACGTTTTTAAAGTTTGAAAATATAATACAATGTATTAAAAATAAATATCAAGCCACTTATTGAACTTTTTACTGTGCAACAGATCTTTTTAGGTAAAACCTGAAGGTTTTATCCCCATTTGAAAAATATTAAGTATATTTAAAAAAATAATTAAACAATACATTTTCTTCAAAATGCAAAAACAACACTTTCTGCCCTGTAGCGGGTAAATATTAAGTTAAAAATATGCCGCTTTTGCTGGGATATAGTTCATTTTCTAGGCATTCCGAAAACATGCACAACTGAAAATGGACGATTTTTGATTTATGACGTTCTTGAAAGGAGTGAGCGATATGTAATCGAGAAAGATTTGTTCGAGAAACCTACGAGAGTGTATATCCACGCGTTTAAAATTCTCCCAACACTTTAAATAAATTCTTTTCGACTACGTGTTCTTAATGTCTATTTTCAGAATAATCGGAAGAAATTTCTAGAAACGTGACACTTTACGAATACTTCCTGTCTCACATTTTATTATTTCCTCATTTTCACTCACATATTCAGATTTCAACGATGCTTCAAAGAATATATCGTGGGTATACTGGCAAAAAACGTTAACTCTAAAATCCCTGTTTGAATAATCCCTGTTATTTAAAGCTCTAAGCCTAAATAAAATACTCGCTTTAATAGCGGGTATTTTCAGCGGGTACTTCAAGTTGAATTTACTTTAAAAGCACATAAATATGATATTTTAAACTGCTTAGTGTATTTTGCCAGTTTAAAGAACATTGAAAACTTTATAATACTGCATTATTAAGTCAAAAGTGCATTTTTTCTAGTTAACGTTTTTTGCCAGAACACCTACGATATTTACTTTAGAATTATCTAAGGTTGATTCGAATAAAGAAAAAGAAATTAGAAATGAATCCATTCATTCCAATAATATAATATTTCATTTATAGATTTACTCAAACAAAAAATAATTTACAATATTTTGAGTGTTATTTTTATTTACAATATTTTGATGAGATGTCAAAAAATAATATAAAAATAACTCCTGTAATTGGAGATAATCCAGATTTTGTGAACAAGTATTTGGACACTCTCAAAATGTTGTAAATATTTTGAGTGTGTCCAAATACTTCACAAATCTGGATTATCTTCAATTATAAACCAACCTTTAACGGTGATCGGCACCGTTAATGCCCAGACTTCTATATTCTTCTTCATCTTTGATGAAATGTCAAAAAATAATATGAGAAAATAATTGTTTTATCTAAAAAATAGCCTATTTTGACTTGCATCATCTGCCACCAAAATTCATTTATTTTATACGTAAATTTGTTTTTACATCTACAGTATCTACTCAATGAATTAGGGCCACCCATTATTTTTTTGAATACTCTGAAATCTTTTGGATTATTATATTTATTTTACATAAATACTTTAAGTTTTCTATTGACATCTAATATCATGTATATTACCTTCAATAATATGTAAAGTATACCTGGATTATTTAAGCCTTTACAAAATTTCAAACCCTTTTTCTGAGAAAGGTCCCTAATTAGCACAGGTAGACAGATAGTTGAAAGTTCAAAAAATAGTCCTATCTCATTTATTAGTGAAGTTTGTTGAGTTCTGGTTGTTGTTTTGTTCAGAGAGGTTATATAGTTATCGTGTCTTGTGAAAAAAACTTAATTTTTAATTTTAGTTCATAAAGTATAAAAATTTTTTGTGAACACAAGTGTTTTTTTTGAAAAGGACAAAATGGGAAAAAGTAAAGACATTTCTGAGGAAAAAAAGTCTAGTGTTATAGTGCTACTGAAATTAGGAATACTATCTAATAGAGAAATTTCAAAAAAAGAAAACGTTTCTCGTCAAACAGTGGACAGAATTTCAAAATCAATAAAAAATCAGTCACCCGCCACCAGCAATCGGCGAAAGAACTGTCGTAGGATTAGAAAAACAACACCGAAGACTGATCGAAAAATCGTTCAAAGTGCCTTAGAAAACCGTAGTGCATCAGCAAAAACATTAAAAATAAAATTGGAAGAAGAGGGTATAAATATATCGGTATCAACACTGAGGCGACGTCTTTACGAAGTAAATCTGAAATGCAGGCGCCCTGTAAAAGTACCAAAATTGACACCACGAATGAAAGCGGATCGATTAAAATGGGCCAGGCTACATCGAAATTACTCGGTAGATGATTGGAAAAAGGTATTTATTTAAATTGAATTTTCATCATATCATTTTAGTAAATAAACTTATATATTTGAATTAAACTTAAATTTTCATTATTTTTCAGGTCATCTTTAGTGATGAGTGCCGGTTAGAAGCCGTGACAGAGAGCCGTCGATTCGTCAGGAGAACACCAATGGAACGTTACAATGAGGCCTGTGTGGTAAAAGTTATCAAACACCCCCCTGCAACAATGATATGGTCATGTATTATTAACAATTTACCTGGGCCGTTGTTTTTCGTGGAAGGAACAATGAACCAAAATTCCTATAAGCAGGTCCTCGAACGAATTTTATTGCCCTTCTACCATACACTCGACCCAACAGAAGGTCCATACACCTTCATGCAGGATGGGGCACCTTGCCACCGGGCTAAATCAATAATAAAAATTTTGTCTAACAAAAATCTGCCTTTGCTCCCCTGGCCTGGAAATTCTCCGGACCTTAATCCTATAGAAAACGTATGGAGCATGTTAAAAAATAAGGTATACTCATTTCCAAATCCGACAGTAGACTGTCTAAAAAAAATATTCAAAAAATTTGGTCAGAAGACGAAGAAATGAAAAACATGATAAAACAGTGCATTTTAAGTATGCCAAAAAGAATTAAGGCAGTTATTTCTGCCAAAGGTGGAAATACTAAATACTAACTTTATTTATATGAAAATATATGCATAATTTAAGCATAATAAAGTGTTCATGTGTAAATAAAATTCAATGTTGTTTTATTCAAGGTTTTCTCTGAGGTATTCCTGTTTGAATTGAGAAATTGCGCGAAATTCTGCGTGGCCCTAATTCATTGAGTAGATACTGTACATACTAACATATGGTATAACTTTTTTTTAAATGATAAGTAGTAAAAATAATATAATATAAAAACAAACAAATATAATCTTTAAAATGTGACCTTGGCATGGCAACCCCAAGAAGGTCATATTCACCTTTAGAAACGTAATTAGTTAAGTAATAAATTAATTTTATTCGTGAAAAAACGTTTGACTCTAATTATTTTACCACTTCTATCTACGACATGATAAAGTATGCATAGCTATTGCCAGTGTTTCTCAATATTTTTACGTTGAGACTCCCTTTTATGTTTTTTTTTTAAACTGTCAATGTCACGACGCTACAGTGGTTCTAAGTTTAAGTTCAAGGCCCAGCATTCGTTAAGTTGCAACTTAGTTTTCTCTCAATCCAGGTAAAATTTTACGTAATCGATTTTTTTCTTTTTTACATTGAAGAAATAAGTTTTTACTCGTAATAATTGTATAGTTTTGAAAAGAAAAGAGTTATCGAAAGGCAAGGACTTCAATATGTATTCTCAAAAAGAAAAAAATACCCGGTATACATTATTTTTAAAAATCGGGCGTGAGTAGACATGTGACCTCTCCGGTGGTCTCCGGTGAAACGAATGATAAAATGAAACTTAACGAATGATGGGCCTTAAGCTCAGACTTTTTTTTGTTGCTGAAATTACCTTTTTTTTTTAATATACTATGATTTTTTTTTTACAAAAATCGCCTTTTATATTGTGATACACACCCTTAAATATTACTCTGGACTGGTCCGTGAAACGCAGGAGTGATCACCTTGCCTTCATGTAAGTAACAATCAAGACAACACAGCGTCAATACGATGCAGTAGCGTTAATACCATGCAGAGGAAGATGTCAAAATAAAAACTTTTAATTTATGTTTTGAATATTGACAGCATTAACTTTGTGGATCATCTTGATAAATTATTTCGAGAAATAAAAATACTTTGTATTCTGATCCACTCACATTTTTATTTTACCAACTAGTTTCGGCAACAACCTGTTGCCCTCTTCAGGGTTACATTTATATAAATGTAACCCTGAAGAGGGCAACAGGTTGTTGCCGAAACTAGTTGGTAAAATAAAAATGTGAGTGGATCAGAATACAAAGTATTTTTATTTCTCGAAATAATTTACTAACTAACTAACTAACCATCACGCCGCTTCCCCGCAGGGGTAGGCAGAGAGAATAGAGCGCCACACCACTCTGTCCTTGCAAACATTCTTCGCCTCTTCCACGTTCATGCATCTCCTCATACATACCCGCCGATTGTTACGACTCCTAACCTGACCACTTTCAAGTATTTGGCATACCTGATCGTGCCATGTTTTTCTCGGTCTTCCTCTGCTTCTTTTCCCGCTAACATTCGCCTCATAAATTTGTTTTACCGTTCTTTCCTCACTCATTCGTTCTACATGTCCAAACCATCTCAACACACCTTTCTTAATTTTATCGATAATGCTTATCTCAGCTTTGCATTCTTTCCTTATTTCACTATTCGCACATCTATCATACATCGTTTTGTTACACATTCTTCTGAGAGATCGCATTTCGACTGCATTCAGTCTACTTTCATCCTTCTTTTGCCAACTCCATGTTTCACTTCCATACATTAGAGTTGGAACCAGGACTCCGTTGTGCACTGCCAGTTTAGCTTCCGCTGATAGGTTTTTATTTGCTATAACTGATTTCAGTGCACCGTTCACTTTGTTCCCAGCATTCACTCTCCTTTCTATATCTTTATCAATCTTTCCATCCCTAGAAAACATACTACCCAAATACACGAAATCATCTACCTGTTCCAGAATCTCTCCGTTTACCAATATTTCACATTCAGATCTGCATTCTTCTCTTTCAAAAACCATAATCTTAGATTTGCTAACATTCATCAATAAGTCACTTTCCTTGCACACATTATACACTTTTGTCACCAACGCCTGCAGGTCTTCTCTGCTATCGGCAAGAAGAACAGCATCGTCAGCATACAAAAGGCAACAGACAGTCAAATTATTCATTCTGGCTCCAACATTTAAATCTTTCAGTTCTTTCATGCAATTATCCATGTATAGGTTAAACAGCCACGGTGACATTACACATCCCTGCTTAACACCTTTAGAGATGCTAAGCCAGGATGAAAATGAACCACTTACCCTTATGCATGCAGTGCTATCCTCGTACAAGGATGCTATGCCTTGGATAAGTTTACTGCTTACCCCATACTCAGATAACACCTTCCATAGCTTCGTTCTATCAACTCGGTCATACGCTTTCTGCAAATCCACAAAAGCACAGAAAAGCTTTTGGTTTTTGGACAAAAACTTTTCAGTAATGTTGCGCAAGGCAAAAATTTGATCCGTACATCCTCTCCCATTCATAAATCCACTCTGGACATCCCACACTTTGTCCTTTGTTATGGTTCTCACTCTTTCAATAAGGATTCGACCATACATTTTGCCAACAGCACTCAATAGACTGATTGCTCTATAGTTCCCACATTCCACCCTAGAACCTTTACCCTTGTAGAGAGGCATTATAACTGCCCTTCTCCAATCCACCGGAGTATAACTCTCGAAATAATTTACTTTTAATTTAAATTTAATTGTAAAGATAAATGCCAAGTTTTTAACAATGTAATGAACGAGTGTTTATCCAAATGACTGTACCACGACCCCTGATTTGAGGAACACTGGTCTATAGGATGACTTTCATGTAACCAGCAATCCTTCTTTCCTGCTCGGTACAATTTTCCACTTATGCTCCCGACCGGCCGTTGGGCATTTACACTGTTAATAAATACGTCAATTGGAAATCTTCACTTTTGTGTGGGTTACCAGTCGCTAGCCACTAGTCACTATCGTGTGGTCTGCCTTGGGATCGAATCTACGTAGCATTAGATAAGCATTCTACTCTCAATATAGGGGTGCGTCACTCAATTTATATGAATTAATAGAAAATCGTAAAAATATTTATTTATTTATATCGTAGTCATACAGGAGAAAGTGACCAAGTGCATTTTTTTTACAAAAACGTGATTATTGGCTATTTGATATCTTACTAGCTTAATATTGCCCAGAAAATCCCAAAGCGATTTTAAACTTGAAAGTATAATATATTGACTTGTTAAAAATTACTAACTGCATTGATGTTTATTTTCTTGCCAAACAAAAGTGACTAAAATGGCCGTCCTGAACATTTTACGTTTTGTTAGTTGGTCACTTTCTTCTCTACGACTACGATATATTTATTTGCGGCATTACTGTTTTTTTTTTTATAAAAAATGGCATAGAAATTACAAATTAAGATGGATTACATAGGACATAATAATAGATGATATTTAATAAAAATATATTGAAAAAAGAAAAAAATATGTATGAGTAATAAAAAAAAACAAAACATGGTGATTTTTTTTTAAATTAGCACAAATTAGGGAAGCTACTACTCACTTTAAAATTTAAATAAAATAATAATAAACCCTTATCCGCACCCCAATGGTGCATAGGGCACTGCGTCATATAAACGCAGTGTTTTATTGATCGTTTACACATGAAGGAAAGGTGATCAGCCCTCTGCTTCAGGTACCAGTCCAGGGTAATATTGAATAAATATGACAGTGAAAAAATCACTTATATTTATTTTACCCCCCTTGGGAATCGAACCCGGGACCTCCAGAACGGTAGCCGAGCGTGCTGACCATTACACTACGGAGGCGGACAAAATACTTTAAAATTTAAAGCAAGAAATCCAAAAAGTGCCCTATAAATTTTGACTTAAAGTCATTAATTGAAGTACTAAAAATATCAACCAAGTATTTATTGCCATATCTTGGAATTATCGGAATAGGAGAGAACATATAGTAGATAGTTTTCGAATATTAATCAGTTATAGCAAATAAAAGACTAATGGCGAAAGCGAAACTCGCAGTGCATAACGGAGTCCTTGTTCTCACCCTAATGTAGTGAAGTGAACCATAGATTTGGGAAATGAAAGATGAAGACTGAATGTAGTTAAAATGCGGCAAAACGATGTTTGATAGATGTTCGAATGGTGAAATAAGAAAAGAATGCAAGGCTATACGATAAACACTATCGATAAATTAAGAAAGCTGTATTGAGATGGTTTGGACATGTGAAACGAGTGAAGAAAGAACGGTGAAACTAATTTATGAGGCGAATGTAGTTGAAAATAGGAGCAGTGGAAGACCGAGAATAATTTAACAATGGCAACAAAAAAATCCACGCATTGCAAAGATATTTTATTTTATGTTCATTTTTTTTGTTTTTAAAAGCAGATGAAGACCGAGAAAAACTTGGCATGATCAAGTATGTCAAATTCTTGAAAGCGTCAGGTCATGAGTAGGAATAATCGGCGGGTATGTTTGAAGAGATGCATGAATGCGAAAGAGGCAAAAAATGTTTGAAATGACTGAGTGGTATGGCGTTCGATTCCCTCTGCCTACCCCTCTGGAGAAGAGGCGTTATAATTAGTTACTTTGTTACTTTCAATTTTAAACTAGTGCAATTATTTTATTTTCTTAATTTTAACGATAATGCTTATTTAAGTCTTGCATGGTTTCCTTATATATCATTACCATTCGAGCATCTATCATTCGTCGTTTTGCCTCGCATCTTTATCTGAGAGATCTCATTTCGACTGCATTCGTTCTACTTTCATCCGTATAATCATCTAACTAACTAACTAACTAACCATCACGCCGCTTCCCCGCAGGGGTAGGCAGAGAGAATAGAGCGCCACACCACTCTGTCCTTGCACACATTCTTTGCCTCTTCCACGTTCATGCATCTCCTCATACATACCCGCCGATTGTTACGACTCCTAACCTGACCACTTTCAAGTATTTGGCATACCTGATCGTGCCATGTTTTTCTCGGTCTTCCTCTGCTTCTTTTCCCGCTAACATTCGCCTCATAAATTTGTTTTACCGTTCTTTCCTCACTCATTCGTTCTACATGTCCAAACCATCTCAACACACCTTTCTTAATTTTATCTAAAATGCTTATCTCAGCTTTGCATTCCTTCCTTATTTATTATTCCTTTCCTATTCGTACATCTATCATACATCGTTTTGTCGCACATTCTTCTGAGAGATCGCATTTCGACTGCATTCAGTCTACTTTCATCCTTCTTTTGCCAACTCCATGTTTCACTTCCATACATTAGAGTTGGAACCAGGACTCCGTTGTGTACTGTCAGTTTAGCTTCCGCTGATAGGTTTTATCATCTTAAATAACAAAATGGGTCAGCTTTGATTTCCGATTATTGTCTATGCTACCAGTATAGCCATCCAAGTTCTAGCTAATCTTATACGCCCGCCAGCTCTCTCCTTTCGTAACGGATTATGATCTATGGCCGGCATTTCCGGCGCATTTTATACAAACTACTAAACCGCGATGTCGAAATGTGTCTGTTCCGCTGGCGCTGGCAAGAAAAAATGGTTCCGTCCTATTTTCGCTAAATAAACAGCTGCAGATGTTTTTGAAACTTTTTATCCAGGCGTACGCTGCGCTGATAATAATTGATGCGTACTTCAGGCTGAGATCTCGAATGTTTAAATTAAGAATGCGACCGGCCGCGCTAGGAGCTATACGTCTTTCTGCGCATATTTTTTCTTATTATATAACATATTGGAATTAGATTTTTTTTTCAGAATATAAGTACATAAGTTTATTGAAAATATATGTTTATATATTTTTTCAAAATACGTATATTGAAAGGTGAAATACGTATTTGAAAGTGAAGTTATAGTGATTCAAGAACCATGTTTCGAACTTGGTTCAAATATAAAAAAAAACTTCCAAGAGTTTGAGCAGTGTGGTTGTCAATAATGGGTAGAATGTTACACGTGTGTAAAGTGACCACTTAAACCAGCCTATGACGGTCGTCAGCTCCGTAAATGCCCAGACTTTCATATTCTTCTTCATCTTTGACGAGATGTCAAAAAATAATATGAAAAATAACTCCTATAATTCGAAAAAATCCAAATTTGTGAACGAGTATTTGGACACACTCAAAATATTGTAAATTGTATTTTATTGTTTAAAAAACACATAAAAATAAATTTTGTGACAATTGTTCCGCCTAGTTTTGGCATTTTCAAACGATCAAGTATTTGGGCACACTCAAAGTGTTGTAAATATGACAACGTAAATATTTTTTATTGTATTCTAATATGTATTATTTGTAAACTAATATCTTTTTTATCTACGATTCTCTTACTAGCACTTGTGACTTTGTAAAATAGTTTTTGTCAGTCTTTAATAATATTTCTTTTTTTCAAATTCATATTAAATATCAAAAGGAAGTATTCATTCATGCATCACATATTGTAACTTTACATAAGTCTTGACGTGGAGCAAAACGGAAATGAAAAAAGTGTCAAACACCGAGAATGTGGACGGGAAATTCTTCTCATCATATGGATACATACCGACCGACCCTACATACTCCCTCGTACGTCAAAAAAATACAATTTCAGGGTAGGAAGATTTAAAAAAATATATGGTCTTATACTTTTGTACTGAGCGATGAGCCCAAGAAAAAATATTCTAAGTAAATGAATTTATAAATATTTATATTTTTGACGTCTCAACGATGAAAGATGAAAGAAAATATGGAATGCTGGGTATTTAAAAGGCTTAAGACTTATCGCAGGATAGTTAGTGATCACTTTACATACGTGCAACATTCACCATTTTATCCATGATTGACAACTACACTTATATTTTTTTTGGTTTGACATCTCAACATGGAAGATGAAAAATATGAAATTCTGGGTATTTACAGGGCTTATGACCTATCATATGCTGGTGAAAAGTGATTACTTAACGCGCGTGCAACATTCATTTTTCTACCCAAACTAACACTTTGACTAACAAACACACTACTCTTTTTTGTTGTCGGAATTCCTACATTTATCGTTAGTCTTATGACACAGTACATGTGAGTTTACTGGAATCTTCTATGGTTGGATTGGGAAAGCTTTTATTTAGCGAATACTCTTTTATTTTACATATTCCACCCATTATTGACAACAACACAACTCAACTAATTTTTTGGAACCCCTACATATATCATTAATCTCATGACAATTTACATGTCAGTTCACTGAAACCATCTTTTGTTGGATTCAGAAAGCTTTGATTTAGAAAATAACTTAATATGCAAGAACCTTACCAGATTATTGTACATGCTGGAAAACGCCTGAAAAAAAGACACCCATGGTTCTAGCTTTAAAAATGTCAATTTCTTACGCTAGAATCATGGGTGTCTTTCGAATATAAAAGTGTTGGCGATTTAGATACCATTTTTGGAATATAATTTATATTTGAAGCACTCACTTTACGATTTTCCATTTTATAATTTTAAATGTATGTTTGTTTTAAAATCACTATAAATATTTTATTATAACTTAATTATAATGTCTACCGGTTTAGAAGCTAACCGGTTATTTATCAAGTATTAATCAGTCTTGATAAAGTAGCGGTTAGCTTCGAAACCGGTGGACATTATAATTAAGTTTTAATAATTTTTGGAATAGTTTAATTCTTTTTTTGCATTGTGGCCCTTTGGCATTTAACCGGCGGTATGTATTGTAAGTTATTCATGTTCAGAAATTGAATCACGTCTGATTTTCGTACTGTAAAGAATTGCCATTATTATCGGGTCCTCCCATACATACTGATAACATCGGAAAAAAAACTAGATTTAAATTGACATGTTAATGTTACTTCAACTCCTTTACGGAATTCCAATTCACTAAATGAAAGAAGTCGAGGCAAAAAAAACAATTGCTACTTTCTTTTAAGAAATTATTATCTAAATGTTCAAGTTTGTCCGCCTCCGTAGTGTAATGGTCAGCACGCTCGGCTACCGTTCTGGGGGTCCCGGGTTCGATTCCCAAGGGGGGTAAAATAAATATAAGTGATTTTTTCACTGTCATATTTATTCAATATTACCCTGGACTGGTACCTGAAGCGGAGGGCTGATCACCTTTCCTTCATGTGTAAACGATCAAGATAACACTGCGTTTATATGACGCAGTGCCCTATGCACCATTGGGGTGCGGATAAGGGTTTTATTATTATTATTATTAAATGTTCAAGTATTGGATGTATTAAATGCAAATAAAAATGCATATGTCCGTTTGTTAAAAACCTTTAAAACTAACTAACTATCTCGCAGGGGTAGGCAGAGAAAATAGAACGCCACACCAATCTGTCTTTGCAAAAAATGTGCAAATCTAAAATGTCTAAATAAATGTTGTATAAAACTTCGGACAGAGACAAAAGAACGCCACACCGATCTGTCTTTGCAAAAAATGTGCAAATCTAAAATGTCTAAATAAATGTTGTATATAACTTCGGACAGAGACAAAAGAACGCCACACCGATCTGTCTTTACAAACAATTTTCGCCTCTTCCTTATTCAGGCAGATCCTCAAACACACCCGCCGATTTTTTCGTCTTCTGATCTGACCACGACCAAGTATTTGAAATATTAGATCATTTCAAATCTTAACTAAGAAGTTAAGAAAGTAAGTCATCAATTGCTTTATCAATGTATCTATGAGTAGTGTGGTTGTCAATTATGGGTAGAATTCGTGGTTATTACGTGTGTGTAAAGTGATCACTTAACCAAGCCTGTGACGGTCGTGAGCCCTGTAAATACCCAGACTTCCTTATTCATCTTGATGTCAAAAAGTATGAATATATTTTTTTAAATCTTTTATAAACTACAACATATGAACTAAACGTCCAATTTGATTCGTAAAATGTCAAATTATATGTGAAAAACCTGTATAAATTTGTCTAACCTCTACTAAACAGTGTTTTACGCATCGCGAGTGTTGCTTTCTATTCTCTAATATTTTAACCGTATTTTATTTATTGTTTCGGCATTAACTTTGTGGTAAGACATGTTACAATGATTAAAGAAAACACTTGTTTTTTACCACTTGATTTTTATTATAGACTACATGTTTCAGAAGTTAAACTTCCATCATTCAGGTCTGTATAGTAACTGAATGATGGAAGTTTAACTTCTGAAACATGTAGTCTATAATAAAACTCAAGTGGTAAAAAACAAGTGTTTTCATTAATCATTTTAACCGTAGTTATAATAAAATCGTTTCAAAAGTATACCAGTAACAACGCTCTAAAAACCATCGCGCCACCCTGTATATAAATATGTATATATTTTCTTATCTAGAAATCCCTTAGCTAGAATAGTCTTTCTAGAAATGTCTTCATGTACCTAACAATCAATCATCTGATTTCATGAAACTAACGTGAACTGAAATGTTTCACGACTCTAGGGAGGTTGGATCACAAGACAATCCCGAAGGTGGCATTTAAACGCTTTATCTAGGGGTTGATTCGTCCCCCAGCGTTGCTGGGAGTTTTACAGACAATTCTGGCATTCGGTTTTATTCGTAGAAATCTTGGTTACTTCTTGGTTTTACGTTCTTTATCATGCTAGAAATGAATCCAACTCGTTTAGTTGAAATTTTACTTAGTAAATACCACTATTTCTTGAAATCGGTTGTGAAACGTGTTTCGATGCATTCCGTACTCTTACTATGTAAAACCTTAACTAAAATCGGATAAATTTTACCATAAAGTGACTGCCGAATCAATTAAGGAATTGTATTCAACTTGTTTTGATCGTAAAAACAGTATGTTTGAAGCATCTTTTATAAGCATTTTGATTGCGAAATATCTTTAAGTAATTTCGATCTTAAATTATATTATTCTCAATATTATTAATATTTAAAGCATTTACTTTGTGATTAGTCTTTTTACTTTTTTTTTTTTTTTCAAAAATGTTAATAAAATTAGTATATAACCACTCACCGAGATTTTTACGTCTACAGGTTTCGAGACGTACCCGTCTCTTCGTCAGGACAGTAACTAACACAGCATGCAAACAATACTACCCTTCACCACCATAGCACCATTTACACACTCTAAACTACACAAAATGTCTAACACATGCGATTTTTGGTCGACCCGAAGACCAACGTGCACTATAGTTTTCAATACAGACATGCGTTACGAGCCGAGGTTAAACCTCGGCACGTAGTGTGGTTGTCAATAATGGGTAGAATTGGTGAATGTTACACGTGTGTAAAGTGATCACTTAAACCAGCTTATGACGGTCGTCAGCCCCACAAATGCCATATTCTTTTTCATCTTTGATGAGATGTCAAAATATAATATAAAAATGTTTGTATTATTTTTTATGATATTATAATTTGATTGTGTCGTTTTTTTAAAATCTCAAACATCCCTTAAGAGATTTCCAGGAAGGGGTGTGTTCAGAAAACAATTATGAATATGGAGTCGGGGTAGTACGTGGGGGGTGAATGACACCTCAGTGTGATGTTAAGGAATCGATGTTTCTCTACGTCATTCCTTGTACACTGACACCCTCGGGACTGAACGTTCAGGACAATATAACATATAAATGCATTTGTCTTCCGTCGCGTTTATCGATGTAATATTCCAGCACTTACTCCTACAATCTTCTTTGTTTTAAAAATATGATATACTAAGATGTTTGATAGATGTTGGAATGATGAAATAAGGAAATAATGCAAGGCTTAGACAAACATTATCGATAAAATTAAGAAAGGCGTGTTGAGATGGACGTTTGGACATGTCGCTTACTCCTTTCAACAACGTCATATTTCAAAAAACTTGATTTTTCAGGAGATCGTTTTTAAACTTTAAAAATATAATATTATGTTTTAAAAATAAATATCAAGCCACTTATTAAACTTGTGCAACAGATCTTTTTAGGTAAAATCTGAATGTTTTTTCTCCATTTGAATAATATGTAGTATATTTTAAATAAATAATTAAACAATACCCTTAAGTTAAAAATATACCTCTTTTGCTATGATATGATATTTCCTGGGCATTCCGGAAATATGAAACAACTGAAAATTTACGATTTTTGTTATATGACGTTGTTGAAAGGAGTGAGCGATATGTATGTGTAGACAGTGACAAAATAAACAAGTAAGGGTTGTTTTTTGATTTTCACAGTAAAAAGTACAATAAGTGGCTTGATATTTATTTTTAATAAATTTTATTACATTTTTAAACTTTAAAAACGATCTCCTGAGAAAGTTTTTTGATATATGAGGTTTTTAAGAGGCGTAAGCGATTTATTTACTTATTTACTTTATTTATTTACTTCCGAAACGCTGAGCATTATAGCAATTTGTATTAAATATTTAAATCATGAAACAAACCTTGTATTATATAAACCAATTATGCAAATGGACCAATTTTCGCTTTTTGGAGTGGTGACTTAGGATTTCATTAGCGTAGAATGAAGACTGAACGACAAGACTTATGAAGACACGTGCAGTATTCATTGAACCGACACAACATACAGTACAAATACTGTGTTCTTGTTATGTACTGTACTGTAAGACACAGAATTGGCATGCATGACCTTATCCTGTACAGCAGTGGTTCCCAACCGGTTTGCCCGAGGTCCTGCTGAAAAATCAAAAAACTTTTTTAAAAACATGAACATTCCCAATTTTTTTTAAATCGCGGCAGTACAGTATACGCGATGGATGAAAAAAAAATAAGAATACGGTATATTTAGTGTGAAAGATGAGAGAGAGATTCATCATATATCTAGGAATTCCAAATATTTGAGTAGTATGGTTGTCAATCATGGATAGAATGGTAAACGTTTTACACGTGTGTAAAACGACCACTTATCCCACATATGACAGGACTGTAAATATCCAGACTTTCATATTCCTCTTCGTCTTTGTTGAGATAGCAAAAATATATAAAAACTGTTCATAGCATTTTATCAAATACAACATGGCCGAATGATGTGATCTATAATATTTCAGATCTACCCGATCCATAATATTTCAGATCTACCCATTATCCATTTATGAATAGCTGTATTATATTTAGTTTCATAATTTAATGGCTTTATGGGTAATGAAAGCAGGTTGCACAACTTCATTCCATTATAAAGAGTAATTTAAATAAGATTAATTTTTAATATTAAGTATTAAAATCAAACACTTATTTTTAGTTTTCCGTGTTTTTAATTTTAAGTGTATTTTATTTTATAAAAGTAAAACAAAAAGACTCTAAAAAATTGTGTTTGATTTAATATTTAGAGTGTAACACTCTCCTTATCATTCATCGTTCACTTTGTGTAATACCACTTTAAAGTATAACACAAAGTGAACGATGAATGATAAGGAGAGTGTTATATTACCATACCACAAAGTTAACAATGCTTTTAATAAACAAAATATGTAATATATAAACTTGAATGGAGTTCTGCAAATTAAATCCCAAATCTATAAATGAGAATTCTTTTACAACATTTTGAGTGTGTCCAAATACCTGTTAACGAAATCTGGATTATCTCCAATTACAGGAGTTATTTTCATATTATTTTTTGACATCTCATCAAAGATGAAGAAGAATATGGAAGTCTAGGCATTTACGGGGCTGACACATTTGATTTCTGAAGTATTGGGACACACTCAAAATGTTGTAAATAAATTATCTGGTCAAATTATAAGCTTAAATAATAAAAATTAAAATAATATTTTCTGGCGTTTCTCATGTGTTTGATTATAATCCAGGATTCGGATTGTAAATGCCAAGACTTCCATAATCTTTGATGAGATGTCAGAAAAAAAATATGAGAATTCTTTTGACCAAAAAAAGTACATAAATGTATGGTTCATTTTAAAATTGAGAATGGTGCTATTTTGAACCCTTGTGTAAGGTACACAACACGCTTCGCTCTGAACGAGTGTGCGGGAAGAACCTTCCGGGCTTTTCGCGATTCATCCCTAGACGTCTTTCCGAATGGGGATTCTGCCGCTCCGAGTGTCTGTAGGTGAACGACACGAAACAGCTAAGTGCAGCAATCGATTTCTTTTTACGTCACTTGTCGAGGACTTCTCTCTGTAATCCTTGCTTTAATACGGGCGCCTAAGGGTTTTTATTTTAATTAAAGCTTCGTCTTCGTCCCGTTATCAGTTCATCCTGTCGTTGCTTGTAGAAGTAAACCTTTTATAATAGTGATATTTTTATCCAAATAATAATAATAATGATTGAAATAGTTTATAAAGCGCCTTTTTATTAAAATACTACCTCTTTTTTTAAGAGAAATATTTGTGTTTTTTTTATGTTCACAAATATTTCAATTCATACATTTCTGTGAGCCTAAGCGGCTCATTATTAGAAATAGGTATAAAATTGTGGTAGAGTGGGTTCGAAGCGAGAAACTCTGACTTAAGAGTCGGCGATACTAACCACAGGACCACAACCCGATACTAGAGGGCACTCCTTCTTCTTCTTCTTCTCCTAACCCTTATCTGCACCCAATGGTGCATAGGGCACTATATCGTGTAGAAGCAGTGTTATCTTGATCGTTTAATACACGAAAAGGTGATCAGCAATAATAATAATAATGATTTTGAATAATTTACATAGCGCATTTTTCTTAAAATACTCTACTCTAAAGGGTACTCTTCCTTCTTCTTCTTCTTCTTCTAAATTATACGCACCCAATGGTGCATAAGGCACTGCATCGTGTATAAGTCGTGTTATCTTGACCGTTAAATACACGAAGGAAAAGTGATAAGCCTTTTGCTTCAGGTACTAAGGTCACATTAAATCAATATTAAACTGAAAAATTACTGATATTTATTTTGACCACCTGGGAATTGAACCCAGGAGCTTCAGCGTGGTAGCCAGATGCGCTTACCACTACACTACGGAGGCGGACAAGGAGACTTCACTGCGATTGAATTATAGAAATGGAGATACTACAAATGATTAAACGAACAAATGCCTTTTTTGTTATTTTTTTTTCTAAAAATCATCTCAATCTTACTGTTTTGCTGGTGGGAGAACAGAGGTAGACCAAAGAAAAATTGGTTTGATGAAGGTTGTCGAATACTTAAAAGTATCATCTTGAGTCGGGATGATCGGCGGGTATGCACGAGGAGATGTATGAATGTGGAATGGGCAAATACGGTTTGCAAAGACAGAGTTGTGTGTCGTTCTATTCTCTCTGCCTACCCCTGCGGAGAAGCGGCGTGATGGTTGAGTAGTTAGTCATTTTTTGTAGTGTAATTAAAAAAATGTCTCGCTTCACCCGACACTGTCCCTCGCATTTACATTCATTTGAATACATTTCCATTTCAATAAATTGACCGATTTTTCCATTTGAAATCCATTAATCAAATAATATGATTTTGGAGCTATTACACTTTTCAGTTAATTTTTCACAACATTTTTGGTATGTCCAAATATTTTATTTCCAAATCTCAAGTGGCTTTATATATCGCTCACTCCTTTCAATAACGTCATAAATCAAAATTCGACAATTTTCAGTTGTGCATGTTTTCGGAATGCCCAGGAAATGTACTATATCCCAGCAAAAGAGGCATATTTTTAACTTAATATTTACCCGCTAAAGGGCAGAAAATGTTGTTTTTGCATTTTGAAGAAAAGGTATTGTTTAATTATTTTTTTTAAATAAAATAAAGATTTTTCAAATGGAGAAAAAACCAGCAGGTTTTACCTAAAAAGATCTTTTGAACAGTAAACAAATCAATAAGTGGCTTCATATTTATTTTTAATACATTGTAAAATATTTTTATACTTTAAAAACGTTCTCCTGAACAATCAAGTTTTTTTGATTTATGACGTTCTTGAAAGGAGTGAGTGATATGTTATCCGATGTAAAGAGCATACAAGATGTCCAAATAATAATAATTATTCTGAATTCGCCAATCATTTAATAGAAAATAATCACTCATTTGATAAAAATAAAGATCTAAATAATTTATTATTAGATTAAAACCAATATTTTTAGCTTTTCCACTTTTTTATTTGACCAGCGACCGGGTTTCGTCGTTACCGACATCATCAGACTGGTGAGAGGCTTTGCAAATTTGTATGTTATATATAAAAGAAGGCAGGAGTTGATAACCATGATTTGATATAATTTTATGAGAAATTAATTTAATTTTAGTGAATTTAAGTATTGTATGATATTTTAAATATTTTTTTATAAAGGTTTTTTGTATTGAAAGCACGATTTTATATAAAGTTAAAATAGATTTGTATTTTTTGTAAATGAATTTAAATTATGTAACGAGGTATCAGGAAATGCTGGTTGACGGCTCCTTCCACTAAGCTGTGGTTGTCCGGGGGGAGTCCGAAGTTCTCTGAAATGTAAATTTCCCGGCAGTCATTTCTTATCGACAAGACATTAAGGCATCTATTGTTTCTTTTCTAATGGGTAAAGTAAGGGAGAATGAATGTGTGTTACTTGATCATTTAATATGTCTTTATTATGACAATTTTTTAATCTATTTATTTCCAAAATTTCGAGCCTATCTAATTTTTTACCTTTACTACATTTGTGTAAGATTTTTACATTAAAATTTTAAAAAATGCAATTCCATCACGAAGTGTCAGTGGATAATATAAATCTATTAAAAAGATCTAAATATATTACACACATGCAACAAAAGACTTACACTAGATTACTTAAGAATATTAGAAATTAAAAAGGCAATTATTAATAATTTACAACAAGTAAATACTCAAGTAAACGATTTTTCTTAAAGTCTGTTATTAAATATGTTTTCAATCACTCAGCATCCCTGATCCTTTTTTACAGTGACTGCTAATCGATACAAAAAAATAAAGCCACTTGAGATCTACCCAAGCTCGTTTGCCTAACCGTCAAAATATTTTGAATATTGTTAAGTAGATAGTGTTTTAGTATTAATCAGTCTTGATAAAGAAGCGGTAAGCTTCGAAACCGGTAGACATTATAATTGAGTTAAAATAAAATAATTATAGTGATTTTAAAACAATGTTACATTTTAATTTTATATACGGTGCTTATATTTTTTCAAACCCTATCCGCACACCAATGGTGCATAGGGCACTGCATTATACAAACACAGTGTTATCTTGATCGTTAACACATGAAGGAAAAGTGATCAGCCCTCCGCTTCAGGTACCAGTCCAGGGTAATATTGAATAAATATTACAGTGAAAAAATCACCTATATTTATTTGACCCCCCCTGAAAATCGAACCCGGAACCTCCAGAACGGTAGCCGAGCGTGCTGACCATTACACTACGGATGCTTATATTTAGCAGGGGAGTACTGTACTTTCTTTTTCTTTTTTTATCTTTCATATTACTGCCCAGTATCATTTTACGTAGGAAGTATCGAGTTACGTTAATGTTAAATGACTGCATACATTAACAAATATTTGCATCTTATTTCGGCGTATAAATAGGAAGGGTGGTATATTTTAGGGGTTGGTTTAGAGGGTGTTGGATGATTGACCTTCTGCGAGCGTTATCATAGGTAACTAAGAAAGAGAATCATGAATTATTTAATAAATTACCATAGTCAAGTACTGAAGTCCGAGAGCGTAAGAGAGTTGATATTTTATTAATATTATTTTTTAAAAGTAATTCCACAAACCGGAATTTTTGTCCGCCTCCGTAGTGTAATGGTCAGCACGCTCGGCTACCGTTCTGGAGGACCCGGGTTCGATTCCCAGTGGGGGTAAGAATAAATATGAGTGATTTTTTTCACTGTAATATTTATTCAATATTACCCTGGACTGGTACTTGATGCGGAGGGCTGATCACCTTTCCTTCATGTGTAAACGATCAAGATAACACTGCGTTTATATGACGCAGTGCCCTATGCACCATAGGTGTGCGGATAAGGGTTTTTTTTATTTTATTTTATAATTCCACAAACATTGTTTTTTTAAACCTTCTCCGCCCGGTGATATGTATGTATTTACTACAACTCGACTTTTCAAATGAGAATATCAAAATAAATGTAATATATACAAGCTCAGAATCTTTGTATTCCTCCGTAATATAATAACGTATTTCATAAAAGTATTATAATATAAAGTTATTCATTTGCAGTGACGGAAATAATAATTTGTGAAAAAATCAGGAATAAAATCACCAATACACAAACGTTTCTGTGTGTGCGCGTGTGACATGCTTTGTAAATATAACAACGCGTGTGTTTACTCCGCCAGTATTGCGCAGATCGTCTTACGCGGCGGTCGTGTCGCTACGCTAGCTATTGCGGCTATTTGCGATGTTTTCCCCCTTTTTTTAGATAAATACCAAAGCTAACATAACAAAATTGTTATATTTCAACTTAAACTGTGGTCAATAAAAGTAACATTTAGAAAAATTCATTCAACTAATTATAAAATACCAATTCACAAATGGATAATGGAAGCGGGTAGATTTGAAATATATCGTGTCATTCGATCATGTCGTATTTGATTCCGTACCTATCATAATCAATTTTTATAAACAATTTTCTTCCATAAACTTTTATGAAGAAATATTGTTAAACGTGCCCTCGGTATGGGAAAATTCAGTCAAGATGGGAAAATTCATGGTTGAAATATAATTTGTTATTATGTGTATATGATAAAAAAATATAAATTTTCAACGTCAAAAAAAAACATTACATGAAAACTCACAAGTGAAATCCTAAATCTAAGTAACTTGTGAAAGAAAAACACTTGTTTTTTACCACTTGAGTTTATTTTATTATAACGACTAGTTTCGGAAGCTATGTTTCCATCTTCAGGTTTAAATGAAAATGTTTATATTTAGATCTGAAGATGGAAGCATAACTTCTGAAACTAGTTAAAATAAAATAAACTCAAGTGGTAAAAAACAAATGTTTTTCTTTTACAATTCCATCATGTCTTACTACAAAGTGAATACCGAAACAATGAAAAAAAACTCAGTAATTTAATTGCTAACTTTGAATCGTTGAACGCATGCTTTAAGCGAGAAAGCGAATATATTTTAGCCTAGAATTTTTCACTCATGAGTTACACAAAATTGAAAAGTTGATAATTTTCCCGGCGGTAGCGATTTTACACTCCATTACGAAATAGGGTGACAGATAATGCGAGTCAAGTGATATTTTTGAGAAAAATTGCACTAAACTCATTAAAATCTCATTACCAGACGTGTATCTTGCAAGCCTTCAGACATTAGTGCAAATTTCCATTTAATATCAGGGAAATAATACAGAAAAGGGAATTATGTTGCTATGACTAATCGCTCACTCCTTTCAAGAACGTCATAAATCAAAAAACGTCAATTTTCAGTTGTGCATATTTTCGGAATGCCCAGAAAATGTACTATATCCCAGAAAAAGAGGCATATTTTCAACTTAATATTTACCCGCTACAGGGCAGAAAGTGTTGTTTTTGCATTTTGAATAAAAGGTATTGTTTAACTATTTTTTTAAATAAACTAAATATTTTTCAAATGGAGAAAAAACCTTCTGTTTTTACCCAAAAAGATATGTTGCACAGTAAAAATTTCAGTAAGTGGCTTGATATTTATTTTTAATACATTGTATTATATTTTTAAACTTTAAAAACGTTCTCCTGAAAAATCAAGTATTTTTATTTATGATGTTCTTGAAAGGAGTGAGCGTAATGTTATCATAACGGGTTGCATAAATTGTTACGGTTGTTTTTTTTTTCTTTCTAAAGACCTGTCTGTACCGCCGCCTGTTTCTCTTAGGATATCGACTGCTAGCTATTTCTTCACCTTTTCGGGGGTCAATTTGAAGGTCTACGTCCTTCGGGGTTTCTTTGAAGGACATTACGCGTAAGTCTGTCTTCTGACATTCGTTTTATATGCTCGCTCCAGTATCGCCTTCATAGTGGTCCCTACCTCGCGATATCTTTTTTTTTTACGTGCTACCTCACTAAGAGAGCAGATTGCTCGTGTTTAGAGAGGGAATTCGCTTACAGGGTTTGTACATATAAATAAGAAGTAAAAATAAACTTACAGGGTTTGTTCATATAAATAAGAAGTAAAAATAATAAATAATAAATGGCAATCAAACGGGAGTTTGTTTGCCTTATATGTTTTTGTAAATCATTTTTGAAAGATTTTAAATTGATTAAATTTTTTATTCTTGCAGGTAGTTTATTAAAATGTTTTATTCCTATAAAAGAATAGTGGTTTTGAGCTGCACTAGTATTATATTTTGGGGTCTTTAAGTTATTTTGTGATCTTGTATTTCTAAAATTATGTGTCAATAATGTTTCCCTTTCTTTAAATATTTGTAAAATTGATGCTCTTTTAAAAATCGATTCTACAGTAGGTGCGCTAAATTCTTGGAAAATCAAGTTTGATGGATAGATCCTAGGCTTTTTTTAATTTAATAACTACTTTATAGTTTTCGATATTGATGGTTTAAACTGGTTTATATGTAGTTGTTATTTTATTAAATAAAATGCAGTTCCACTAAGAAATGTCAGTACAAAACTTTAATCTAACATGCCTTTTTTGCGTTTCTGTATTTTGGATAATGAATAAATCGTATTGTTTTTTTTGTCATTTTTATTTTATATAGAAACGTAGCTTTACTTACCCGGCCACGCGTTGCTGTGGCTCAGCCTGGTTACATGAAAAATAAAGAAAATAGTTATCACAAATTTATTATTTGTTTATTTTTACGTTGCTTGCGCGTAAACAGTATTTTAGCAGCTCTCAAGAAAAGTGCTGTCCGCCATGAATAATGAATAATTTTGTAGGTGTTGCTGTCACAATTAACAGATGGCGCTGCCATTGCGATAAAAAACAATTTTGAAAAAAAAATGTACTGTTCTAGGTAAAAATACTAGTGACAGTGCATAAAAACGCTCGCGTGTTAGAATCCAATGATGTGAAAATTCACCAGCATTCCTTGAGTTACTTTAGAAGATTTAAGATTTTGATCAAACGAACACTTATTATGTTACATTTTTATTTAGAAATTAATATATTAAAAATTAAGTTTGAAAGCAATCCGTGATTTTTTTAGAATATTTTTGACAAAGTAAAATTTACAATTTTATTTATATACGTAGATATTTAATGCTGCGTATTAAACAAGAACTTAATTATAATCTAGTGGTATTATTATATCTGATGTTAAAAATGTGTATTAATTGAGCCTGTATGTTAATAAATATGTAATATGTATTATTGGCTACAGAACTAGTATACAAAATTTAAATAGGCATCTAAAAATATGTGTAATTTCAATAATAATAGCCCAAAACTAAGTTAAATATGCAATCCAGTCAAAATTTAAATACTGTTATAATATTTTTTGTAACCATTTATATTTAAAACACCTTTGATAATTAGCTCCAACAATGAACAGGTATCTACATTATTATTTTAAAACCTTGAAACATATTTAACGCTGGTTTTTCTATAAGCCTGATATTGTATTAATGAAATCGATGGTTTTTTTCATGAACTACCCGTGTTCATTAAATTTCCATAACGTCAAAATATATATCACAGTAAGTGTTCTATGGAAATGTTGTGGTATGATATTAAATTTTAATGATTAATTTATTTATGTGTCCTTGCAATTTGAATAATTTCCCAATTAAATCGTTGTTTTGTTTTCTTCAATTTTTTGTATTTCTCTGATAAGTATACTTTAAAAAAAAATCTATCATTATTTTGATATTCATATATGTATATATGTACGTTTAAAGAAACACAGGTGTACATAATTATTTAATAAATTTAAAAAGAACTGCTTTAAATTCACACTTTAAAAAATTGATCACTTTGTATTAAAATAAAAGCTGTAATATTTTTTTCATTTACATATCTACTTTTTATAAATTTGTTTCCCACGTAAAATAGGCCAGCTCCTGAGAAGTATACATTTAAAAAATCAAACAACATTAACATACCTATTTTTGTCGTTGTTATAGTTTTGAATATTTTTTGGCTGTTGAATAAAATAACTATTTATAAAATAACGCAATGATTCTGAATTATTTTGTTATTTGAATTTTAAATTTTATTTTTGTTTTACATCTTTCCCTTAAAATTGCTTGTCTCTTAACTCTGTATCTTGCTTTCCAACAATTTTTTTTAGTTTAAAATTATTATAATGAGCTTGATACCGTAATTTTTTGATTTGGCTTTAATTTTGTGGAAAAACACGATGGTTTAAATACAAATATAAATATTTATACAATACCACATTTGAGTTTATTAATTGTATACACGACTTGTTCCGAGAACTACAAGTGTTCATATCGATGTATAAAATAAAAATGGTTTTTTCACCTGTTGAAGAGAACATCTATAATCATTGAAAAAAGAGGGTGAAAACAAGGTTTTAAGAATAAACGTTTTTCTATTCTTCTCTAAAAATTTTTAATTTTTTTTTGTATATATCATTGACGAGTCGAAACTTCAGAAACGCGCACGCTGCGACACAACCTCCCAGCTCGACCGCCAAAATACACTGTCGTCATCCTCCATATATCGACGGGCTGCGCTTTTAGAAACATATACAGAGTCGATATATCGATGTTCACCTCTCTAACGGTTAATTTTCATTCATGTTTACGGTTGTTTTTTGTTTATGACTATGGTCATAATACGAAAAACATTTCTTGGCTTTATAGCACATTTTTTACTATTTTTCTTCCTCATTAATTTCGCTCGTAGAAACTCTCGTAATAATTTTGAAATAAAATTCCATTACAGCATTTTCACGTCATCTCGACGATGACGTCATGATATCGTCTATATATCGATGGTATGCCCTATGGGTATAGAATATCTTACTAACTAACTAACCAACCATTACGCCGCTTCCCCGCAGGGGTAGGCAGAGAGAATAGAACGCCACACCACTCTGTCTTTGCAAACATTCTGCGCCTCTTCCACGTTCATGCATCTCCTCATACATACCCGCTGATTATTACGACTCCTAACCTGACTACTTTCAAGTATTTGGCATACCTGATTGTGCCATGTTTTTCTCGGTCTTCTTCTGCTTCTTTTCCCAATTAAATTCGCCTCATAAATTTGTTTTACCGTTCTTTCCTCACTCATTCGTTCTCACTCATTCGTCTTCCTCTGCATAGAATATCGGAGTCGATATATCGATTTTTAGCATTCCAGTAGTCAGGGTCTATCCGGTTGATTCGTCCGCTGATAGTCAACGACTCACTGGATACTCCATGTACGTCAGTTTGGTCGCCGTTGAACTTGAAAAGCGACAGTAATACGACCTTGCAACGCGCAACGGTTCGCAGAGGAGCAACTCATTACTTCCAATGCCTACATAAAGGTAATTATCATGTGTTTTAAGCCTCCAAGGCCGCACGAACGCCTTCAGACTACATACATAATATAGTATTCAATGTTTCTACTGTAACAGAGTGAGCGAAAACTAAAGAGCCTTCAATACCTCGGGTTGTGGTCCCGTGGTTAGTGTCGCGGACTCTAAAGTCAGAGTTTCTCGGTTCGATCCCGCTCTACCACAATACATACCTATTTCTTATAATGAGCCGCTTAGGCTCACTGAAATAGTATTATTTTTTTTTAAATGTTCAAGTACTATCTACCCTCTGATTGCAAACAGCTATACTCGCATAAGATTTCAAACGTTTTCACCGATATCACTAGTCTGTTTTTGGTGTGTTGGAAGATATTGCTTTTTAGCAATGAGCTCGCCAATGTACTTATTTCTTTCTGTACATGAAGTTTAAATAAATAAATCAATTAAATATGATAGTTGTGGCAGTTACAAAACTTTTCCCTTATCGCAATTAATTAAACGCGTATTTCATACATTGTTATTCAAAATAGTAAACTTTTTGGCACTGTTTTTCTGCCTATATGGAAGGCACGCCCCTGCATTCAATGCAGTTCCACCTAGAAATATCAACACAAATACTCTTATATCTTTAGTATAAATCCATTTTTTTATTGGCATTGTATGTTATAGTGCATACTTTACATCATTGCTCCGCAACCTTTTCTCACCTGCGACACACCAAAATTCTTCCTAGAATTCCGCGGCACACCTAAAGCTAAAATATATAGACCATTGAAAAAATATTTATCGATTTGGCGTTTAATTTGTAGAACTCCATTTTAATTTATGTATAAATTGTTAAATCAAACATAGATTTTTTAAGTCAACTAAGTTGTATTTTATTGTTAAAAAACACATAAAAATTTATATTGTGACAATTGTTTCGCCTTGCATTTGATTGAAAATGCCATAACTAAGCGAAACGAAGCATGTTTTTTCACAATAAAATACAACTTAGTAGACTTAAAAAATCTGTGTTTGATTTAACAATTAATGCATACGTTGAAAAATTATGTATTTATAATTATTTTATCATTTTGAAATAAAAGACAATGTTATGAAAAATAATTTGTCATTGTGTGTTAACACGCAATGACCATTAATTTTTGTATTTAATTACATAATGTAAAAAAAAAGTCAATTACATTGAATTTGGCCGCGGCACACCTGAATCCTGCTCACGGCACACCATTGTGCCACGGCACACCGGTTTCGGAGCACTGTTTACATAAATGCATATTTATATACAAACATGAGGCAATTGGGTCAGATATGCAGATACACGGATGTAACATACACAGTGGCGTCGTAAAAGTCAATATCATCAACCATTAAATGTGATTCTTTCTCCATCCTTGAAATTGAAATGAAATGATCGGTTTGTCCTACATACAGATAGTAGATATTGCTGTATACGAGATCCGCGAACAATAGCTGTGAACTAGTTATACTGGTTGTACGGAAAATATTTTTGCTTATCACATTCACTGCGTTGTATCGAGAACAGTTGCGAGATGCTGGCAAAATCGCAATTTTCAAAACGACTTAAGTATATTAAAAATATCAAATAACATAATTTTTTTTCCTAGATACTAGAACACACTGTTTTCTTTGTGTGTAGTATTCGCGCGTGGCTCGTGTTTATACTCACTTAGAAACAAGCGAGTATAAACATGAATCATCGAGGAGACGAAAACTGAGTTATATATTATATTTGATATATATTTTTTTATTTATTTATTACACTGACATATTATGTCAAGACTGTAATGGTATATTTTTAATCACGATATGTAACTTTTAAGGATGTATTCGCAAATATACGATTTACTACGCGACCGGCTGTGTGAGGAGCTGAACGTGTCTCCGCGCACAACTTTCTTTTAGAAGTATAAATTGAGATTTGATTTTATTTATTTAAAAAATATATATACAAAAACGGTGTTATAAAGAAAAAAAATCAGGTACGTTAAATATTACCTGGGTTTGTAGAAAATTCAGTTATTGTTATCAACTACGCGCCTACCGCGTATTCTGAACCGAGGAAAATGTTAAATGAACGCGCCTAACGCGTGTTCTGATGGAAATCTAAAATGATCCAACGTGTTAAATTGTATTCCCTAACATACGAACGTATTACGTTTTACGTAATACGTTTCTCGTTTATTCATATTTCTTGACAAATTTCCAGCATCCCGCGAACATATAACTTTTTACTTTCTCCAGTATCTTCTGTTGGCCATCTGACAATATTTTTTTTCTCTTCTCGCGACCTTGCCAGAAAAAAAAACTTAGATAATTTTATTTTTATACAAACATCCCGACGAGAGTTTTTTCATCTCTTCGTATTTGAAGACAGACTTGTAATTTGAGAGAAAACTATCGTATTTACAATGTACAGTGAAATAAATATTATCATTGAACGTTTCAATCATCTCATCTATCGGAATATTTGCAATATATTATAGATGCCTTAACTTGAGATGAAAAATCTATCGTTAAGTTTTTCATCTGTTTTTATTTGATGACAGACTTGTAGTTTGAGAGAAAACTGTCGTATTTACAATGTGCAATATAATAAATATTATCATTCAACGTTTCAATTATCTCATCCATCGGAATATTTGCATTATATTATAGACGCCTTAACTTGAGATGAAGCATCTGTCGTTAAGTTTTTCATCTATGTTAAGAATGTTTGCAAAGACAGAGAGGCGTGTGCTCTTTTCTCTCTGCCTACCCTGCGTGGAAGTGGCGTGATGGTAAATTACAATAGTTAGTTATGATTCTTAAACTCATGTTTGAATATACATAATATATATTTGAAGTTTTAATGTGATTTTCCATTTTTTAATTTAAATTTAACGTTGTTTTAAAATCACTATAAAATCACTATAATGATTTTAAAACAATATATTATTAGATTAAAACCAATGTTTTTAGCTTTTCCACTATATTTTTATTTGACCAGCGACCGGGTTTCGTCGTTACCGACATCGTCAGACTAGTAGTTATGTTATATATAAAACAAGGCATGGTTATCAACTCCTGCCTTGTTTTATATGTAACACAACAATTTGTATAGCCTCCCACCAGTCTGATGATGTCGGTAACGACAAAACCCGGTCGCTGGTCAAATAAAAATAAAGTGGAAAAGCTAAAAATATTGGTTTTAATCTAATAATATATTAAAAATGCAATTCCATCACGAAGTGTCAGTGGATAATATAAATCTATTTTAAAACAAAGTTACATTTTAATTATATCATGTATGAATCTAAGATAATGCACGATGAATTTGAATAGCATGAATCGACCACTATAAATGCACTATTAAACGCTCATTACTGAATTAATACGAAACGAAAGTGCTCCGTTTAAAAATAATATCACGCTATGAGAATTTTTATAAGAGAAACATGCGAGATTAAAGATGTCGTTAAGTGGGGAAGGCAACCAAGGAGATAATGGTATGCGCATGTGAGGAGAATGGAACCATCCAGACTCCCCTACTTTGGACTGCACAGCTAGCCCAAGGCAGACGACTCTAGGGAAGACCACCAAAGAGATGGATTGACAGCTGGGAATCGACATCGCAGGAGGCTAATCCCTCTTGAAAACAGGCCACAAGGTCTACACCAAGAATAACATTAAAAAAAAACAAATGTCCGTGATTAAAAAAAAAAACCTTCATTGACATTCAATTATACTCAAACTACCGCGTCGTATCGATGCAATGTTATCTTGATCGTAAAACCCAAGGAGACAAAGTGATCAGTATCAGGCAAGGTGAGGTTTCTTGTATCAGTCCAGGGAGATATTTAATAAATACGAGAGTGAAAATCACATATACATATTTATTTTCATTTTATTCTTCTTCTAATTACTCTTAGAAACAAGAAGAAGAATTTAAGAAATAATGGTATTAACGAAGTAAAATTAAAATTAAAAATAGATAGATACTTTCACAATGTGACTGCCGAATCAATTAATAAAGACATTCCCTATATTCACGATATTTTATTATGATTTATTTATGATTGTTACGAGATCTATTGTACATGGATAATTATGTTCAAAAGTATTAATTTTAAAAGCAATATTGAATTAAAGCAATCGAAAATTTTGTTCAATGAGTGAAGTAGCCATTCTCTTGACTCTCAACGTAATATGACATCTTTAAATGAAAATTTATCGAATCCATCTATTAGGAAAATGGTTATTTTTTCTTTTACGAGAGATCCGAACGGCGCTCAACGGATTGGCGTTAGTCCAAGTTGAATAATATTCTTCATTCTTATTCAAATACTTTTTGGTGAAATCATAATAATATTGGGAAATTTCGCTGTTTATTCTGCTAGGGGTTGAAATACAGCAACGTCGCTTTGGAGGTCACCCGTTTGCAATACAGTGAAACCTCGGTATAACGGACATCTATTTAACTAACTTCGGATATAGCGGACAAAAAATCCGGTCAAATGTTTTTTAAAAAAAAAATCCAGTTTATATAATACATCTTCTTACCTTTATCCACACCCAATGATGCATAGGGCACTGAATCGTATTGACGCATTGTTATCTTGATCGTTACTTACATGACGGTAAGGCGATCACTCCTGCTATTCAGGGACCAGTCCAGGGTAATAGCAATTTATATTATAGTGTAAAATCACCAATATTTTTTTATTTATTTATTTTACTCAGCACGTTAGCTAAACACGCTAACCATTACACTACGGAGGTGGACATTGTTCCAATATTATACATGCTTCAATTAAAGTATCGCCGCATGAATTTTTTTTTAGCGGACATTAAGTTATCAGTGGTAAGATCACATCTCGACGATTTAAAAACATTTACTGACTATTATCCAAATAACTAAGATGAACTATGCTGTAAGCATTTTCGTAATTTTAAAGAGTTGATTACATATAAAAAAAAACAGCTAACATCAAAAGTGTAAACAAAACTTGATTCCCTTTTCAAAGCAGGATTATTGAAAGCAAGCGCTTCAATATCAAACAGCAACGTCACTCCACGACGAGTGTCCGAAGACAATAAATATTTTTTTTTATGTTTAGTATTGTTTGTTTATATAAAAATATATATGAATTCATTTTAAACCTATTTTAATATTACGGACTTTTGGCTTTAACGGACACCTCTTCCCCCCCCATTAGACCGTTATATCGAAGTTTTACTGTAGTTAAAAAAAAGAAGGTTCATGGCATTTTACTTAATTACAATTTTACATAAGCTCTCCAATATTTTAATACTGTATCATAAAATATGGGTTTTTATCATTTTTAGCACTTAAAACGTTTATATTTTTTAGCATATGTACATAAAGTATACGACTAGCGCTGTTTTAGCTCGTGGTCATGTTTTTAATGGCTTATTAAAAATATTTTATAAGATTTTTCCTTCAGAATTTTAGCCTCAAATTAGATGAAAAAAACTATAATTGTAGGCTGGTTTAAGTGATTACTTTATACACGTATAACACGAGGTCACATGTCTACTCACGCTGGATTTTTTTGAAAGAATGTATTGGATATTTCATATTATTTTTTGACATCTCATCAAAGATGAAGAAGAATATGGAAGTCTGGGCATTTACGGGGCTTACGACCGTCATAGGCTGGTTTAAGTGATCACTTTACACACGTGTAACATTCACCAATTCTACCCATTATTGACCACCACACTACTCAAATTCTTGGAAGTTCTATATATATGAACCAATTTAGAAACCTTGTTCATGAATCACTAGAACTTCACTAGAGACATCTATTGGTGAGATGTAAAGAAGCTTTTTATTAAGCAGAAACTCTTATACACACTCTTGGACACACTCAAAATGTTGTATATATTGGATATTTTGTTAGTTTTTTTAGAATATATATAGGAAAAATATATTTATAATTTATTTTTAACTCTTTTTTTTTCAATAACTCTTTTCTTTCCCAAACCGTTTAATTATTTCGAAGAAAAACTTATTTTTTCATTGCAAAAACTATGTTTTAAGATAAATCAATTACGTAAAATGTTACCTGGATTAAGACAAAATTAAGTTGCGACTTAACGAATGCTCGGCCTTAATGGATTCCACAGATCCATATATCGCTCACTCCTTTCAAGAACGTCATAAATCAAAAATCGACAATTTTCAGTTGTGCATGTTTTCGGAATGCCCAGAAAATGTACTATATCCCAGCAAAAGTGGCATATTTTTAACTTAATATTTACCCGCTACAGGGCAGAAAGTGTTGTTTTTGCATTTTGAAGAAAAGGTATTGTTTAAGTATTTTTTGAAATATACTAAATATTTTTCAAATGGAGAAAAAACATTCATGTTTTACCTAAAAAGATCTGTTGCACAGTAAAAAGTTTAATAAGTGGCTTGATATTCATTTTTAATACATTGTATTATATTGCTAAACTTTAAAAACGTTCTACTGAAAAATCAAGTTTTTTGATTTATGACGTTCTTGAAAGGAGTGGGCGATATGTTATATATTTTCATAACATTATATTAATGGTACATACTTATACGTTTAATATGCCTTAGAAAAACTAACTACACAATTCTGCCTTCGGGTAAATTATAATGAGGGATGTAATGTTAACAAGGATTCACAAAACGGATTGTACTAATTAATTTATCGGGATTCAAACACGCAACAGTATTTTATGAAAATGTTAATATATATATATATATATATATATATATATATATATATATATATATATATATATATATATATATATATATATATATAGATATATATATATATTTATATATATATATATATATATATATATATATATATAGATATATATATTTATATATATATATATATATATATATATATATATATATATATATATATATATATATATATATATATATATATATATATATATATATATATATATATATATATATATATATATATATATATATATATATATGAACTCAGTAAAAATAGTACAGAAAACCATAATTAAAGTTATTTTGAAAAAGAAACAGATATCCAACAAAATTATTATTTAAAAAATTTAAAGTCCCAAATATAGAATCCATTTATAAAAAAACCGCAATTTTTCAAATACTAAAGGGTGACAACTATTTAAATTTAACAAACAAATTATCATCGAGATTCTCAAACGATTTTTCTACTCCAAAACGCAACACCAAGCAATTTCAGCAAAACTTCAAATATTTGGCAATCAAACATTTCAATAAACTCCCTAAAGAAATAAAAAAAATAGATGATATAAAAATACTTAAGAAAAAAAATAAAGCTCTATACATTTAAATCTTGAAAAAAATATACAAAAAAACTATTATATCTTTTATTATATAACATTAAACCACGAGTGTAAGTCCCTTTCCAAGCACAAGAGCACAGTCTCTTTTATGGAGAGGCACAGCGAATCGAAATATAAAAGGTCTCCATATGTATAAATGATTCAAATGTATTATGTTATAAATAAAATGTAAATATATTAAATGAATAAAAAAATAAAATTTATAAAATGGAAAATCACAATGTCCTCTGTTGCATGTGTGTAATATATTTAGACCTTTATTTTTAAAATAAAGGTCTTATTAAATTATACCTTATACAATTTTACAAATACCTTTTGACCAATTACTTCCCCTACAATCCATCACCAGTAAAATTCCCCAATCAATTATCGCTCGTATAATGAATGACTGCTACTGACAGCCCATCTATTTGGGGGGATTCTCTACTTTTTCAGAATTAATTGGTAACCAATATGACCACGGAAGGTAATTAATTGAAGTTGATGATCAGAGCTCTCCATTCTTAATTAATAAAATTACTCGAAACATAATTGAATACCATAGGATAAAAATAAATAAGAAATAGTACCTACTTCATAACAATAATTGTACAAAACAAATTGTTTTTTTTAATCGTTTTTTTTCCTCGATAATATATCGGCTTATTGCTGATTAATAAATACATACTAAATTTGTAGCATTATACAGTAAAACCTCGATATAACGGACCTCTATTCAACGAACTTCGGGTACAATGGACAAAAAATGCGTTAGAAGAATTTTTTTCTCCTTTTTTTTATAATTAAAATGTAACTTTGTTTTGGAATCACTATAAATATTTTTATAATAATAATAATAATAAAACCCTTACCCGCACCCCAATGGTGCATAGGGCACTGCGTCATATAAACGCAGTGTTATCTTGATCGTTTACATACGAAGGAAAGGTGATCAGCCCTCCGCTTCAGGTACCAGTCCAGGGTAATATTGAATAAACATTACAGCGAAAAAATCATTTATATTTATTTTACCCCCCTTGGGAATCGAACCCGGGACCTCTAGAACGGTAGCCGAGCGTGCTGACCATTACACTACGGAGGCGGACAAAAAATAAATATTTTATTATAACTTAATTATAATGTCTACCGGTTTCGAAGCCAACCGCTTCTTTATCAAGACTGGTTAATACTAAAACACTATCTACTTAACAATATTCAAAATATTTTGACGGTTAGGCAAAGGATTTTTGACAGATCCCAAGTGGCTTTATTTTTTTGTATTGATTGGCAGTTACAGTCAAAAGGTATCAGGGATGTTGAGTGATTGGAAACATATTTAATAACGGACTTTTAGAAAAATCGTTTTCTTGAGTATTTATTAGTTGTAAATAATTATTAATTAACTTTTTAATTTCTAATATACATGAACCTATTTTCATATAATGGACTTTCGGTTTTAACGGACATCCGCTCCCTCTATTAGTCCGTTACATCGTAATTTTACCAAAATTAAATAGTTTTTATAAATTTTTGAGTGCTACTTTTTGTTAATAAAATAAACACCAAACAATGTTTTTAACCGTATTTATTTTATTACTGTTTTCCAACCGGTTTTGGCCTTAAAGTTAACTGAAAACTGAAAACAATTAACATCAAACTAATAACATAATTATTCAACCGCCCTACACATCCGAACGTACGTGATACCCGCGGTTTTTCTTCACCATTCTGCGCTTACCCGTATGACCTACGCGCACTAGAAAAGATATCTGTTCTAAAAATATTTAGACTAACTTTTGTCAGGTTTCGTACTTGACAATATTTTGTGACAACAAACGTTGTGATTTTATTGGTTGTTTATATAAAAATATGCCTGAAAATACCCCGAAGGTAGGGTGGTTTAATGTAACAATAAAAAAATTAAGACTACTATAAATTTGAAAAAGATGAATGTAAATACGGTAGCTTTAACTACAGATGTTCTCAAAACTAGTGGCGTTTAATCAAAATTGGTATTTAACAAGTGTTTTATTTTTATATTTAAAGCTTGTATTTAAATATTTTCTACTTTTACTTCGCCCCTGATCAATTTTAATATGTAAATTTTTAAACACGATAGTTCTAAATACATATTATGTTTTGAAATAACATGATTTTCCTCCATGTCTAGACGAAGGTACTAGCATACAAGGAAGTTGAAAGCTTTTATGGTATTTTCTCAGAACTTGATGCTCTAAGGCTTCGGGCAGTCTAGCGCCTATGTACTTATAACACATCAATCTGTTATCGTAGCTATCATAGGTGCTGCAGCCTTGAATATTCAATGAATCAATGAATGTGCCTCGGTTTAGACTGGGACCAGTGTTGCCAATGCCGATTTTCAAAATTCCCCATCAATCTAGGTCAAATTCCCCAAATTGGGGAAAAACAAAGTCCCGATTCCCCACAAATTCTCCACATAAGTATCCCATGGAAATAAACAAGTTGTCATAAAAAATCGACTACTTATTTTAATTTTTTGAAATATAAACGCCTAAACTGTGCTTTTACATAAAATGTATTAATAATTTAATTAATTCAAATTATAAAACCCTTACCGCACCCCAATGGTGCATAAGGCACTGCTTCATATAAACGCAGTGTTATCTCGATCGTTTACACATGAAGGAAAGGTGATCAGCCCTTCACTTCAGGTACCAGTTCAGTGTAATATTGAATAAATATTAGAGTGAAAAAATCACTTATATTTATTAAACCCCCCTGGGAATCGAACCCGGGACCTCCAGAACGGTAGCCGAGCATGCTGACCATTACACTACGGAGGCGGACAAAATATGTAGTATTTAAAATATATAGTAAATACATAAAATATATAGTAATTAAAAATACATTAGACACGTAATAAAATATATAAGAAAGTATAGCCTAAAAAAACAGGTAATATAAATATTGTATTTGGTTACTTAGTACACAAACAGAATGACTGATACACTTTACTTGTTTTTTGTATTATTTATTTATTTAGGAATTGTACAGCTTTACGTTTTAAATTTTAATTTTAAAAACCCTTATCCGCACCCCAATGGTGCACAGGGAACTGCTTCATTTAAACGCAGTGTTATCTTGATCGTTTACATATGAAGGAAATGTGATCAGCCCTCCGCTTCAGGTACCAGTCCAGGGTAATATTGAATAAATATTAGAGTGAAAAATTTTACTTTATTTTTGTTTAAAATTTATTTTTAAATTTGCTTTACGTTTAGTAAAAGTATATAATAAAAAAAGCCAATTATTTTGTAGCATATGCAATTATGTAGAATACATAAAAAATAATACTAAAAGGAGAACACACAAAAATATACCTTTAAAACATTATTATATTAATAATTAGTCAAATAATAATAATTAGTGGAAAAAAGAGCAGAAGAAGACCGAGAAAAACATGGCACGATCAGGTTTGCCAAATATTTGAAAGTGGTCAGGTTAAGAGTATGTATGAGAAGATGCATGAACGTGGAAGAGGCGAAGAATGTTTGCAAAGACAGAGTGGTGTGGCGTTCTATTCTCTCTGCCTACCCCTGCGGGGAAGCGGCGTGATGGTTAGTTAGTTAGTTATTAGTCAAATGTTAAAATCTCCGCATTATCCCCACATACTGCAAATCCCCGCAAATTCCCCAATCGAGTTGAGATTCCCGCCAGTTTGGGGAATTCCCCACAGATTGGCAACCCTGGACGCTTGCCCCAGAAATCCATTCCTCGGAGATTCGTCCACTTGAATGGTCATTGTTCAGCCGGCATATCTCGCTGGCGAGACGCGATACGTGACGTCTCTTTGGCCGAATTGATATATTTGTGTAAATTAAAAAAAAAAAACAAATGTTTTCTCTTTTTATAATTTAAAAATTAAATTAAATAATCAAGGTGTAGAAAAGCATGTTAACCTCTGAACCAGACTATTTTTTTGATAATTATCTCGTTAGCTACCCAAATCCAAGTGTAAACTTTTTTTTGTTTAGTTTTTTCAGTATGAATAAACGGGAAATAAACATTAATAACATTGTAATATTATATATACAACAACAATATCAATCAGAATTAAATCTGCGTTAGTATTTAATCTCCGTCATCAAATCTCAATTAATTAATATACAGTAGAAGCCGGTTATAACAAGCATTCGGATATGCCGCGGGTTTTTTTGTTGTTGCCATTATTGTTTTTAGGCGCCCAGGGTAAAAAATACAAGGGCACTGCAAGGTAAATTTAAAAGACCTAAAAAAAATAAAGGTTAAAACTATTGTTTTGTAATATTTTGGTAGATACCGAACCGAAATAGATCCGACATAAATATTGTAACTTTTGCTTACTTTTGGGTTAAATTCTAAATAAAACACTTGTTTTTTTTCCACTTGAGTATTGTATTTTAACGACTTATTTCAGAAGCTACAGATGCTTCCAACTACGGATTTGAATATAAACTCAAATTCGTTTCAATAAAGCTTATATTCAAACCCGTTGATGGAAGCAGCTGTAGCTTCTGAAACTAGTCGTTAAAATATAATACTGAAATGGTTAAAAAAAGTGTTTAATTTATAATGTAATCATGTCTTACCACGAAGTGAATGCTGAAACAATGAAAAATATCATTTTGGGTTAATATCGACAAAGATCAAATAATATGTCACATACTAACAGATGAGGGTAAAGTTGAAAATATTAACAATGGAATGAATTTAGGAGAAGTCGATGAACACGTGTTAAATGAGAAGTCACTTGATGCTCCAACATACCAAGAAGCAGTGCAAGTACTACAAACTGCAATTGGATGGCTAGAGGCACTAGATATTGCCCTTAAATATACAATTAAAACATTTTGTGTGTGTCCAAATACTTTTTTTAGAGTTATTTTACATTTTTGACATCTCAACATGGATGAAAAATAATATGAATGTCTGAGTATTTACAGGGATACAAATATAAGGGTGTCTGCTAAATAAAAGCTTTCTAAATCCCATCATATTATATATGGCTGTTTTGAACTCAATCATAAAGCGATATTAGTTTGATCATATATCTATGACAAAAATTTAAGTATTGTGGTTGTCAATCATGGATATAATGGTGAATGTTACACGTGTGTAAAGTGATCGCTTAACCAAGTTATGACAGGTCGTAAACACTAAGATTTCCATATTCTTCTTCATCTTTGTTGAGATGTCAAAAATCATGCGGTTAGTTTCCCTGTTAAATTTTATTCCCAAAAGGAAAAAAACAGCAAGAGATTACTGTTTTTTATTACAGTTGTATTGATTTTAATTTTTTTATGAAAATATATAAAAATAATAAAGAAACAATATAAATGGTTTGTTTTTCATAGAAAAATCATCATATTGGACAGTTCGCTTATATAATCATGATCGTATAACGTGGGTCAGATACACTGCCCGCAAACCCGCATCATAACCGTCTTCCACTGTACTCAAGTCTCCTTTATAATATATCATTTGCGAGTTCTCGTATGCCAGCCTCAATAATCAACATTCATATTATTCGCTGTTGAAATCTCGTGTTGATGCGAATAAATTTACAGCATGCAATAGTTTTACTAACACCGCCTGAGCGACGCGACTTATCGCGAAACGTAATCTGGTCACACACTTGACCAAGTGTCGGATACAAACGTACCTCGGTATCTCGGTAATGTGATACAAAAGTGATCCAAGCAAGCGTCTGACAGCTAATTGACCAGCCAGTGATTTAGTCAGTGCGGGCACGTCAACTAATTAATTTCAAGATATATTTGTGAGCAGTGAACCTACCTAAGCATTGTAGCTTAACACGAGGATACCACTGCATGCTTTATTGCAAAGTTCGGCAAAGTGTGGCTCGAGATCCGCGTGCTGCTCTTGGACCCCTTAATGTGGCTCTTCGACTGCGTATTCACGCGATGAACCTTATTCAACGAAAACTCATAAATAGTATTATTGAACAGAACCTGGAAATGTGCTTAAAATTTAAAACAACGACATTCAAATTCGATTTGATCACACTTTCTAAGGAGATGCAAGGACATTATTCGCAACAAGTGGCGTTTTTATGGATACCTTGCTTTCTTAAGATTTTTTTAAAGAACTAAACTAACTAACTACTACACCGCTTTCCGCGGAAGTAACCAGAAAAAATAGGACCACACGCCAAACAATCTTCACTTTTATGGCGTGATCAAGTTTTTCAAATACTTGAAAGTGGTCAGGTCAGGAATCGGAAAAATCGTCGGAAATGCATGAGGAGATGCATTAATAAAGGAGAGGCGAGGAATATTTGCAAAGACAGAGCTTTGTCGGGTTGTTTTCTCTTTGCCTACCCCTGGTTAGCTAGTTAGTAAGTTATATTTGGAGCTCGCAGTAATATTATGGTTTAAATCCAACTATAAAATCACTGAATTTGGTCTAAAATACGCCATTAACTTAAAATCTACCGGTTTCAATGAAAACATATTGCAGTTCGATATCATATTCTTGGTGCAAATCCAAAATTGATATGCCCGCAATCGATATTATCTCGTTTCGTAAATGGACACATCTCCACGGGCCGTCCCTGGCCGTAATGAACGAGCCGACATCTCTGTAACTAGCTGTCGGCCGCAATTATCTCCCTTGCGGCCGAGGTACGTAGAGCGAGAGTGGCCTGCGCGGCCTGGCGCCACCGCGTCACCGTCGGACAAGGTTGGACAGCGCTACATAAGATCCGATGCAGATTAGAGATGCCCCATACAAATCGACTTCCTCGGAATAAATTCGATTTTAATGCTCAAAATCGATCACTGTCGGGTGGATTGATTGATTGATGAATGGATCCTGGATTCCGTTCAACCGTTCAGCTTGAAAACTTATTCTTTGTGTAGGCCTTGTGGTCTGTCCATGAATATTTTAGAAGTCTTTCGAGGAAGATCCCTCAATAATGACTCGAGCTGATTGAGTTGGTTGAGTTGATTGAGTCGAGCTGATTGAACCTAGATATAAGTTCATCTTGAAAACTTATTCTTTGCTATTTTTTGACATCTCATCAAAGATGAAGAAGAATATGGAAGTCTGGGCATTTACGGGGCTGACGACCGTCATCGGCTGGTTTAAGTGATCACTTTACACACGTGTAACATTCACCAATTCTACCCATTATTGACAACCACACTACTCAAACTCTTGGAAGTTCTTTATATATGAACCAATTTAGAAACCTTGTTCTTGAATCACTAGAACTTCACTAGAGACATCTATTGGTGAGATGTAAAGAAGCTTTTTACTAAGCAGAAACTCTTATATTAGTATGTGAGGTCCAAATCCTGGATTATAATCACACACATGAGAAACGCCAGAAAACGCCAGAAAGTATTTGGACACACTCAAAATGTCATTCTTTGTTGTCTGTTTGTGAATATTTTAGGTGTCTTTCGAGAAAGATCCCTCGATTATGACTTTAGGTGATTGAGAGACCGTTCACAACGGTAAAAACATTCTTCTTCTTTTTCTTCTTCTGCGTGTAGTCCTTGTGGCCTGTTTTTAAGGGGGATTAATTAGCTTCTTGTGATGTCTATATCCAGCTGTCAATTCATCTCTTCAGTGGTCTGTCTTCTTGAGTTCTCTTCCTTGGAGTTGACCGTGTAGAGCAATGTGTGGGAGTCTGGATGGTTCCATTATCCACACGAGAGCATACCATTGTCTCCGTTACCTTCTCCAACTAACGACATCTTCGATCTCGTATATTTCTCTTATCCTGGCGTTCCTCATTTTATCTCGCAGTCTCTTGCTAGATATGGTGGAAATCGAACCCGCAATACCAGTTTCGCAGTCGAGCGTCTACCCAACTACGCCACGGCGCCTATCTTAGAAGTTTCACTATAAAAATAAAAAGATCGATACAAATAAGAAATACAAATAAAAGAGTTCTGCTCAATAAAAAAAGCTTCCTCATCTCACCAATAGATGTATCCAGTGAAATTCTAGTGATTTAATTATATATATATATATATATATATATATATATATATATATATATATATATATATATATATATATATATATATATATATATATATATATATATATATATATATATATATATATATAAATATATATATATTTATATATATATATATATATATATATATATATATATTTATATGTATATATATATATATATATATATATATATATATATATATATATATATATATATATATATATATATATATATATATGTGTGTGTGTGTGTGTGTATATAGAACATCCATGAATTTGAGTAGTGTGGTTGTCAATCACGGGTAGAGTTGGTGAATGTGTAAAGTGATCCTTTAAACCAGCCTATGACGGTCGTAATCCCCGTATATGCCCAAACTTACATATTTTTACTTCATCTATGCTGAAATGTCAACAACAACAAAAAATATATATATCTATATGTAAACACCGACTTCATCGCCTCATAAATCAGTATAATTAATAGAATCGCACATCTGAACGCGAACATCGCTCACTCACCATTTGCAGTGAGAATGAGCGATGGTTGTCGTGAGTTGTGACAACAGCAAGATGTATAGTTTGTATAGTGAAACGAAATCGCGTAATGGCGCCCCGCCGATGTGGGCTCAATCCTCCCGATTAGCGCGTGCTAGCTTTATTTTAATTACACTTATATCATCATTAGCATTGTCTTCGGATTTTTATGCAGTGTTTTAATTAGATTTGTAACTTCGAAGTTAATCGTTCGTCGTCAGAGCACGTTTTGTTAATAATCTTTATATCGAAGGTCGAACAGTACTTGCATACGGACAGTGGTAAAAATGTAGTAAAATATTCAATAGGGTACTCATATATATATATATATATATATATATATATATATATATATATATATATATATATATATATATATATATATATATATATATATATATATATATATATATATATATATATATATATATATATATATATATATATATATATATATATATATATATATATATATATATATATATATATATATATATATATATATATATATATATATATATATATATATATATATATATACATATATATATATATATATATATATATATATATATATATATATATATATATATATATATATATATATACATATATATATATATATATATATATATATGTCCGCCTCCGTAGTGTAATGGTCAGCACGCTCTGCTACCGTTCTGTAGGTCTCGGGTTCGATTCCCAAGGGGGGTAAAATAAATATAAGTGATTTTTTCACTGTTATATTTATTCAATATTACCCTGGACTGGTATCTGAAGCGGAGGGCTGATCGCCTTTCCTTCATGCGTAAACGATCAAGATACATGACGCAGTGCCCTGTGCACCATTGGGGTGCGGATAAGGGTTTTATTATTATATATATATATATATATATATATATATATATATATATATATATATATATATATATATATATACATATATATATATATATATATATATATATATATTCTCCTTGCCTTTTATGTACAAGTATTTATAGTATTTATTTTATTAATATGTCTTAAAAATGATAGTGGATGTGTATAGTAAATAATAAATTACTATGGTTGATCCTTAAAAACAATACGATAGATACAAAAATACAATAGACGCAATGGATTCAATATCTTATATCAATCAAGATTTGTCACATAGCTCATTTAATAATATAGTGAAACTACCAAGTAACACTTAAATTAAAAATGGATAGATATTACCACAAAGTGACTGCCGAATCAATTAATGAAAATATAATTTCTCAAACACAATAAAGAATTAATTACGACACACGTTAATGACATATTCGTATCTTTATTATTTACTATAAAACTATTCGATTAGATATTATCTTTTAATTTTTTACTATCAATCTATCAGAAGATATCAATTTTTTACATTTCATTTCCTTCTTATGATAAATCTGACGCAACACACTTGACTGTTGTTTTTTCTACGTGTTTTCAATCATTCGACAATGTTGAGATATTTATTATCATTCAGTATTTAATGTGAGAAACACGTAAAAATACGTTATTTTATACTATTTATTTTATTATTTCTTTAACTAGCTTAAGTATGTTATATTTAATACAAACTATTTTTTACCCTTAACCTGTCCGGGAGTATGGACATAAATGAACGTCAGTGCGGATTTTTCTTAAAGGGGTATCGACGTTTATGAACGTCAAAATCCGTCAGTTAGTATGATGTAACTTGTATAGCAATGACATCTGTGGATATTTGTGTGTAATTTTGTCATAATTGAAAAATATTTCCAATAGGTGTTTTTTTATTAAATTATTTAAACATAATTTTTATCTTCATAAAACATCAATTTAATAAGAGAAAAAAATTCATGTAAAAAGAACCCACTCCCCAGAGAAATTCGAACATCAATTTTTGTACTCCCTGAAAGGTTAATTTACATCACATCATATCATAAATTTACATCTTCTTACAGTAAACAAAACATTTCTCCTCCTATTAATAAAAATAACTCCTGTAATTGGAGATAATCCAGATTTTGTGAACAAGTATTTGGACAGACTCAAAATGTTGTAAATAAATTGTCTGGTCAAATTATAAGCTTAATTATAAAAATGAAAATGGTATTTTCTGGCGTTTCTCATGTGTGTGATTATAATCCAGGATTCGGACCTCACATACTAATATAAGAGTTTCTGCTTAGTAAAAAGCTTCTTTCATCTCACCAATAGATGTCTCTAGTGATGTTCTAGTGATTCAAGAACAATGTTTCAAAATTGGTTCATATATATATAGAATTTCCAAGAGTTTGAGTAGTGTGGTTGTCAATAATGGGTAGAATTGGTGAATGTTACACGTGTGTAAAGTGATCACTTAAACCAGCCTATGACGGTCGTCACCCCCGTAAATGCCCAGACTTCCATATTCTTCTTCATCTTTGATGAGATGTTAAAAAATAATATGAAAACATTTCTTTTTAAATTCTTTCATACTCTTTTCAGTTTTCACACATTCAGACAACTTATCACACATTTTCAATCCCTTAAAAATTAGAAAGATTTGTAAAGAACTCTTAGCAAAAAAAGACCAAAGAAGAAATATAATTTTAAATATTTCAGCTCAATTTTATTTTATCCGAAAATATCGAACAAAGAGAAAATTTGGGTAGCACATGTTGTAAAAAATTGAATTTTTGCCAAGTTATGTGCTTTTACTTTTTTTTCAGCTTTAGCCATATATATGCAAGTGAAGCATGGAATTGGCAAAAAAAAGATGAAAAAAAACTAAAAACAGTCTGTATATGATATGTGATATGTATCAGATTTATGATGTTCGAATGGTGATGTAAAGATAAAATGCGAGGCTGAGATAAGCATTATCGATAAGATTAAAAAATGTGTGTTGGGATGATTTAGGGATGTGAATCGAATGAGTGAAAAATGAACAGTAAAATAAATATATAGGGCAAACGTAGGTGATAAAATAATTAGAGCAAAGGAAGACCCATGAAAATGTAACTTGATCAAGTATCTATAAAAAGAAATCTATAAAAAAATATCAAACCTTTAAAACTAGATTTAAAAAAATATAAAAGACTCACTCCAACCTAAACTCTATACCGAGGAATATTTTTTTTAACCGTTGTTTATTTACTTTGCTTGTAAAAAAAATTGAAAAACGAACTCCCTCTCTAAACAAAAGTATCTACTTTATTAGAGAGGTAGAAACGTTATATTTGAAATATTTTGTATATTTACCAAGTACTTAGTATATTTAAATATGTATTTTGTAAAAAAATCAATAAAATAATAAAAATAAAAATAAATCTTAAATTCTTGGAAGTGGTCAGGTCAAGAGTCGGAACAATCAGCGGGTTTGTATGAGAAGATATATGAATATGGAAAAGGCGAAGATTTTGTCCGAAGACATACTGATGAGGAGACTCTGCCTAACCCTGCGTGGAAACGGCGTGATGGTTAGTTAGTTAGTTATAAGATCATCACAAAGGTTTTTACTGAATAATTTAACTCTAGATAGAATTGTTTTAAAAACCTTCTCTCAAAAAACCATTTGCAATTGTTTTAAAAACCTTCTCTCTTTTTCAAAGCTCATTTTTCTTACTCGAGGTTTGCTTGAGTTTGGAAAGACAGATTGGTGTGTCATTCTATTCTCTGTGCCTACCCCTACGGGACAGCGGCGCGATGGTTAGTGAGATAGTAAGTTTTTTATTTTATATTTTGCTTATTATTTCAACAATTGATTTTGCAGTTGTAAGCTATATTGTATCTCATTTTTGTAGCTACGTATTTAGTTAGTTTTGATAATATTGCTTCTTAGCAATAAACTCGCTAATGTACATGTACTCAGTACAATAAATTATATTTTTTTACAACTTTTTTTAAAAAGAGAGATATATAAGGTTTTTTTTATTATTTACACAAATATTTCAATTTCATTCTCATAAATAAATATTACAGTGTAAAATCACTGATATTTATTTTTACCCCCCACTGAGAATCGAATCCGGGACCTCTAGAACGGTAGCTGAGCATGCTGACCAAATAATACTATCCAATAATAGATATTTGTTTTTAAAGATAAATTTTTGTGTTTTTATTATTCACACGAATATTTCAATTTCATACTATTTCTGTGAGTCTAAGCGGCTCATTATTAGAAATAGGTATCAAATTGTGGTAGAGTAGGTTCGAACCGAGAAACTCTAACGCAATAGCCCGCCGCACTAACTACGGGACCACAACCCGACACTTATACTACAAGTAAACTTTAGATTTGCAGTAAAGTGAGAAGTTAGGTCAAATAAATAAAAGTGATTTTTTCTCTAATATTTATTTTAAAAAAACACGGGTCCACAACCCGACTTTAATATATAAAAATCTGATTTTAATAAATAAATTAAAATAAATATTAGTTTAAATCCCAGCGAACGTTTTCTTATCTTTCTTTATCAGCCCCAACGTAAACAACAACTAGAGCCTTCGGTCGCCATATTGACTACCGTCCTTAATACAAAATAAACAAATGCTAATCCGCTTTGAACAGCGAGATTAGCCAGGGAAAGAGTTCAGTCCCGACCCCTATAGTCCTCCCAACCCCTCCTCCACCGTGACCAGCGCCCGGTCACCAGTTGACTGATCCGGCCCTACTGTCGTGCGATAGCGCAGGGCGGAATTAGGAATTATCGTTTCGTGAAAAACCTTACGCAGGGCGGAATTCGGAATTATCGTTTCGTAAAAACCCTTACGCAGGGCGGAATCCGGAATTATCATTTCACGAAAACCCTTTTCTGGTAACTCAACTCCTTTGAGGATCATATATTTTATATTAATATCATACAGACACATACTGAAAAGGATTTTGTTTAAAGAATTTCAGTATTTAGAAAAATATGGCTTATAATTCGATATTCTCGATTGAACCATAGGGCACTGGAATGTTATGTATTGGTGACAACTTCGATCTATGTTTCTTGTGATTCGATATTTATACTGTGGAATGACATGTTGATTATTTAAAAAAATAAACACTCGTATAATACCGCCTACTGAATTTTATTTCATTACACACGACTTGTTTTGAACACTACAGTTGTTTTCATCAACAGGTAAATATAAAAACAGTTTTTTTTATCACCTTTTGATAGAAACAACTCTAGTTTTAAGAACTAGTCGTGTGTAATAAAATACCACTGGTATTATTTTTTTTTAATTCAATACTTGTAATAAAGCACTTGATGAGTTTCATTTTTATACACGACTTGTTTAAAAAACTTATAGATGTTTTCATCTACAGGTAAAAAGTAAAACTGTAGAATATATATTTATTGATTTCGAGTTTAATTTGTAGAAATCAATTTTAATATATGTATTGGTTTTAAATGTATAATATATTGTAGATGAAAACATTTGTAAGTTTTCGAAACTAGTCGTGTATAAAAATAAAACTCATTAAGTGGTTTATTACAAGTGTTTAATTTTTAAAAAAAATTAAAATTGTCATTCCACAAAGTTAATATATGTATTGGTTTTAAATTTATAATATATTGTAGATGAAAACATTTGTAAGTTTTCGAAACTAGTCGTGTATAAAAATAAAACTCATCAAGTGGTTTATTACAAGTGTTTAATTTTTAAAAAAAATTAAAATTGTCATTCCACAAAGTTAATATATGTATTGGTTTTAAATTTATAATATATTGTAGATGAAAACATTTGTAAGTTTTCGAAACTAGTCGTGTATAAAAATAAAACTCATTAAGTGGTTTATTACAAGTGTTTAACTTAAAAAAAAATCAAATTGTCATTCCACAAAGTTAATGCCGAATCAATAAATAATATGGTATTATTCAAGTGTTGAATTATTTAAAGAACTATAGATGTTTCATATACAGTTAAGACACCCATAATATAAAAATATTTACAATAACAAGCGTCGAAATACTTTGAAAGGTCGACGTCACTACGCCCTCTTATCTGCCTAATTTTTCACAGAGGCTTTCTTTCATGATTGTAATGGAAGCGTCGCTGAAAATAGACGCCCCTCGATTGCAGCGTCGGACAAACAAGCGACGTCGGCGTCCCGGCGGCCCGCCCCGACGGGAGGCTAACGGGGTCGTTATCTCTAACAGCAGTCGTCTTTATTATAATATTAGGTGATAAGGGAAAACTCCGTAGCAGCTGAAAATTTCCACCTGTTACGGGCCATCCTGCGAGCGCCTGAAAACATTATCGTTAGTATATTTCACGATTCTACGTGATTCCTTTACCGAAGCGCTCATTTCGGCTTCGAGGCCAATCGGTTTCTGAATAAATCATTACATTAAATGTAATGGCTTGCTTCGTAGTTATTTCAGTAGTTTATTACTAACCAGAAAATTTCGTGACGTCTTTGATCATTAATTAATATTAACTGTTACCTTTTACTTTCTCTCACTTCTCCGTATATATATATATATATATATATATATATATATATATATATATATATATATATATATATATATATATATATATATATATATATATATATATATATATATATATATATATATATACGGAGAAGTGAGAGAAAGTAAAAGGTAACAGTTAATATTAATTAATGATCAAAGACGTCACGAAATTTTCTGGTATAAATATATATATATATATATATATATATATATATATATATACATAAATATATATTTATATATATATATATATATATATATATATATATATATATATATATATATATATATATATATATATATATATATATATATTGTATATATGTATGTATATATTTTATTTATTTATTTAATACAATATGAACAAGAGTTTTTCAAGAATAATTTAATGTATTTTTTAAGATATTTCTTTAAGCTTTTCAATTTAAAAATTAGTTACGTAGTTCTCTACAATAAAGAGACAAAACTCTCATGCTTCGAGAGGGACACTTTTTATTTATGGTTTACGGTTGTGGGTGATATATTTTTTTTTTTAAATTACCTAACGTCCCAGTGACTGAAATCTAGCTACGGCTTATCATGACCCTAGTCATGCTTCAACTTTTTAAGTTTCATAGCCTATGCCTACTCGTGAGTGGATTTACTTTTTATGTTTAAAGTTACTGTAATTTCATGTAATTCATGAGTAAAAATTCTAGGCAAAAAGACTCCCTTAATTTTAATTGTGTTTTTTTTTTCCGATTGTAATGTATTTCATTTTTTTAAGCATTTAAATGTCTCCTATTTTATGTCTATAGGAAGAATCTTTTATATTATAAGCCAGCCAAATGCAAGGCTGTGACACCTACGACGACCAGACTTCCATATTTTTTCTTATAAAAAAACGACAAATGACTTATCTCAATTTGAGACACTTATAATATTATAATCATACGTAGGGTGACTAATCAAGTATTTCTTATTCTTCTTGGTGTAGGTCCTGTGGTTCACCGCTATTGAACATCTACATACATTGATTTTTTAAACTTATATGTGCAACGAATCGTTCTCGATTCCTTTTACATGCATGTATAAGTATGGCTGATTGTGATTAGGGTTATATATACTGGTTTTGTTGGTTTTCGATAATTGTTAATGTTATATACATAATGTCGATTTTATTTAAAATAAATATGTGGTTTTTCAAATTATATGAGTATTTTTGATTTTTGTGCGAAAAAATCCAATATCCACAAATTAACTATAAAATTATGAAGAAAAAAAATGGTAACAACTAAATAAGAAATTTTTTGGTATATCATCTTTAAACAGTGTTTTTTCCCAGTGTGTCTGTCGCATGCGCGACGTCTGGTGGAAGATTTGCGCGATCTGCCTTATCGACTGTCACAATTGCGATGGTCGGCAATATTTAATGAAATCTGTCCTTGGGTAATATATATATATATATATATATATATATATATATATATATATATATATATATATATATATATATATATATATATATATATATATATATATATATATATATATATATATATATATATATATATATATATATATATATATATATATATATATATATATATATATATATATATATATATATATATATATATATATATATATATATATATATATATATATATATATATATATATATATATATATATATATATATACATATATATATATATATATATATATATATATATATATATATATATATATATATATATATATATATATATATATATATATATAAAAACTCTTTTTGTGTTTGAGTTTTCTTTTCATTATAATTTCAGTCCCGCGTACCTATGTACGTAATATTGTTTACACCTTTTAAGGTTGACAATCTTTTCCATCGGATATATTTATTTTTCAACGACTCACATTAAACGATCGTTATCTGATATCAGATTTGGAGACAATGAATATATATATATATATATATATATATATATATATATATATATATATATATATATATATATATATATATATATATATATATATATATATATATATATATATATATATATATATATATATATATATATATATATATATATATATATATATATATATATATATATATATATATATATATATATATATATATATATATATATATATATATATATATAAAAACTCTTTTTGTGTTTGAGTTTTCTTTTCATTATAATTTCAGTCCCGCGTACCTATGTACGTAATATTGTTTACACCTTTTAAGGTTGACAATCTTTTCCATCGGATATATTTATTTTTCAACGACTCACATTAAACGATCGTTATCTGATATCAGATTTGGAGACAATGAATGCGATGACAAGCAGTTTAGTAATGGTGTCACGTGGCCGCTACTACGTTTCTTTTCACCCCACCTGAATGTTGACATCAGCAACAGGTTGACCACACCGTATACGGTTCGATACGTCCATTGTTTGTTGAACAACATCCACCGTAATAAAGCTCTGGACCTTTAGTCTCTGTCGAAGTGTACTAGTGAGTAAACGTCTTTACACCCTTAAATTTAACGTTATTTAAAACGCGTTAAGATTATTTTAGAAATATAATTTATAGGTATCCACATTTTATTATTATTATTATTTATTTATTCATTTATTTATTTATTGAATGGCTAATGCCTTTAACATAATACATAAATACAATATCTAATATAAAAATACACCAATGAATACACTAATAGAGAAACAAAGAGTCTTAAACATAAAATAACAAAAAGTAAGCACTCATAAGTAAGTAGTATATATAGTTACATTTTTTAATAATATTCAATACAATTTCTTTACATTTTTACTTAAAACAATCTTATAATTTTAGTTGCCGTGAGCCTCTTTACACAAGGCTGAGCTCTTGTACTTGGAGACGGACTTTTTTTTTCTTTTAAATTTATTTCCTAAAAATAATTTATTCACAATATTTTGACTTTTATTTACCGAATTTGCGATGGCATTTTATGGGTTTGTCTCCCCTAAAGAGCGCTCTTAGCGCGCTTTTTGTTCAATGTCCGCTCTGCATTCGATCCCATATGTCATGATGGGTCGCACACAAGTTTTATATAGATAAATTTTGCTGCCGATCTTCATATCAGGGATTTTCCATATATAATTTTTGAGACATCCTTGAGCCTGCAGCCTTGTTTACTTGCCGCATCACTTCACATGGTATTTCCATTTGACCACACAGGTCCACACCTAGATATTTGAACATTTTTACCTGTTCTACTAAAACACCATCCACACGCTACATCCCACCGAGATCCGAGAGAACACCATGTTCTTAGTCTTTGTAGCTGTATAAATTTACATCTTACAGTAAAAAAAACATTCATTTTCAAACCCTTATTACATCAAACAATTTTGAGACTCGGTTTTTTTCAACAATGGCAGTCTTATTTTATCCTTATTTCTAGTAATACGTTTATGAAAAAAAACGTTTAACACTATTTTATCCTTAAAATATTTGGGGTAGTTTATCGTTATATGAGAAGTTACATACCAACCTCGTTATGGTCTTGTAGAGAATCGAACAGCGGTCTTAAGACCCTAAATCTTTAACGCTAATATATGATTTAAATAAAACTCGAAGATATTTATTTAAATGCAATAAACCTTTATATTTTACAATATTGAATGTACATTTTCTAAAGATTGCGTTCGAGTTGGAGAAATAATATTACTTTCGCTCGGTTGGGTAAACTGAACTATCCATTTATCTCAGTTCCGACCTCCGAAATAACGGCTTTAGATAAAATGATTTACCGGGTTTATTTTGCGAAAATTTTTCTTTGAGCACGGTGGAAGTTTTCAGTATATATCTTTTCAGTGGTACAATATAAAGTTATTTCCGAGAAAACGTGAGTGTAATACTGAAAACTATTTTCTAGCTGCAGGCTACTTGTGTAAAACACTCTAGTGAAATTCTTAATGCAACAGAAGACGTGCACAGTGTGAAAAAAAGAAACATTTGAATCGTAGAAAAAACTTGATTTTTTGCTAAAAAGACATAAAAATGGCAATGCAAAGTGAAATATTTCAAAGTACTTTCATAAACTATAACATTATACTAAGAAAATGAAAATATATCGTTTTTAAATCAGAAAATATAACATTTAAATCATCAGCCATCTTTTGAATACTGTTTTTTTTTTTTACGGAGTGTGTATTCGTTTTGCTTCGATTAGAAATTTTTCAATCTCGTGGTATCTGATCGTTGCGCGTCGTCGGATTGTGCTTCGCCACTACGCCCGCGCTACAGCGGCGTAGAGTGGCCCCCTTAGGCCTCCGATGGCCTGGCCAGGGGGCGCGCAGAGGGGCCCCGGGCGCTGCGCCCCGAACCGGTAGCGGCCTCATGGGACAAGCCGTCGGGATGTGTCGCCTCCATGGGTCGTGCCTTCAGGACAAGAAAAGTAAGAAAACCAACTGAAAATTTCACCTCACCTCTTCATGTTTGTAGACAGACATCCTTTGGTAAAGATCATGCCATTCGAATATTAGAATTTTCATTGTAGATAGTCTTCTTTACTGCACTTGAAAAATTGATATTATTTATTGATTCGGCATTTACTTTGTGGAATGACATGTTGATTAATTAAAAAAATAAACACTTGTATAATATCACTTAATGAGTTTTATTTCATTACACATGACTAGTTTCGAAAACAACATTTTTTTTCATCTACAGGTAAAAAGAAGAACTCTTTTACTTTTCACCTGTAGATGGTAACATCTGTAGTTTTCGAAACTAGTGTTTAATGAAATAATACTCATTAAGTGGTGTTAAATAAGTGTTTTATTTTTTACACATTATATAAAAAAATTGACGCTTATTCTCTTAATATATATCAATGTACATCGTCAGCCCGCTAATCAGAACATAAATAGTGCAGTGGGTCGTTCGGATTACTGAGTGTTTTGAGAAAAATTGTAGAAAAAGTGAAATATCGATTTATGAAAATGCTCTATTTTATATTTTTTAATTAGGTACTGAATGAATAATTTAACATTTTTACTTAATCTTTTTAAAAATCAGATATTTTCTTTTGAACCAAAGAACCTAACTAGTTTTCAAAGTCTAAATCACGCATTTGTCTCAAAACCGTCGATTCCTCAGCGTTTTGGATGACTTCTTCGATGTTAAAAGCTATCAGGACTTCTGAAAGCGGAATATTTAAAACTGGCATTAGCTGAATCAAAAAATCGTTTAAAACACTGAAAATCGGTTAGTGTGTAGTACGGAGGATAAAGTCAGATGAGGAAGACAGCGAAGATGATTCTGGAATGCCCATGTCAATAGGCTGACCCGAATTGCTCTTCAAAAGCACCCAGACAGAAGAAGACCACCTGGAAGACCTCCAAAACGATGGCGTGATCAGCTGTCCACGTCACAGAGACGGATAACGAAACACACAGATTTACAGATCTATGTATAAGAAAGAAGAAGAACAAGAAGATGTTTTCTCCATGTGTGTAAACATTTTAGGAAGTCACGCGATGTCCTAAGCACAATGTGTCGTTAGAAAATAAAACCATAAAATTTAATGTTTTAAAATATGGTGCGGACACATGTCTCTTCGCAAAAAGGTAAACCCATAAAACTGTGGCGATGTAACCGATTAATTATCGAGCAAATGGGCTCTCGGAAGAATTAAAAATAAGCACCGATTTGCCCTGCTAGTCAAACATTTGCGTGTGGTCTTCTGTTATGCCAAACAGTTGAAATTTATCTGCCATTGAATTGTTTTATTGGCTCGCCGAAATAATATCGCGTGTCAATCAAATTGGTATTTAGTATATGTGCGTACTGCAATTATCGTTTTGATTCGTTCGTCAACAACAATTAATGGTGAAATAATGTATTTTTTACGTATACTTTATATTGTTATGCGTAAGATTTGCTGTCGTACGAGTTCTCGTATATGGTGTATCTACGTATCACATATTTACGTTTTCTCTTACGAATTTTAGTCAGTATAAAAAGCAATCAATAAAATTTATTTTCTTGAATGTTTTTCGCAGATACTTTGTGGCACATTTTATAAACTTTATGAAATAAAACAACTTTGTTTTAACCACTTTTTTTATTTTATTACCATATTAGTACAACCGGTTTTGACAAGAACCTTGTCATTATCAGGGTATTAAATTCTAAAACATTAAAATACTCATACTTAATTACATTCCCTTACCAAAATTAATTAACTATGAGTATCTTAATGTTTTTTAGTATTTTAATGTTTTAGAATTTAATAAACCCTGATGATGACAAGGTTCTTGTCGATACCGAAAATTTAAAAAATGTGCCACTAAGTATCTGCGAAAAAAATTCAAGAAATACTTATTTTCCTTTTTATACAGTAAAGACGTTTTTTTGTTGTTGTTATGTACTTAAATTAATTTATTTTTAAGGCATATTTAAAATTAATTTTTTAACTATTTTATCACATTTTTGTTTTTTTTGCGCATCCTTTTTCCTATTCAGCACTTTGGCGTATTGCGCCAATAATAATGAATTATTTTTATGTTCGGAAAAATCCCGTAGAATCCCTTTTCGCATCAAAATTATTGCTCAATCACTGTTAACTGCGGAAACTAGTTATCCTTTTCCCGGCCTTCTGTTCAAATAATTGTTACCAAGGTCTTATCTTATTTTAGTACCCGATATTACAAAAACAGGGCGACGCTTCTACAATATCATGGGACAAGAAATCTCTGGAAATTTACCCTTTTATACCATTTTATTATTTGTCGTGTTAGCAGTTTTAAGGAATTAAACGATTCTTTATTGAATCAGCTTCAATTCATAAGTTCTTAAATATGTTACCACAACACTTTTTTTCGTACAACTTTTGTTTGTTTTATTAAACCAATTAACTAACTAATCACCATGTCACCTCCTCGCAGGGGTAGGCAGAGATAGTATAATGATACACAAATCTGTTTCTGCAAACAATTTTTGCCTCGTCCATATTCATATATCTCCTCACACATACCCGCCAATTATTACGACTCTTGACCTGAGCCCATTAAAGTATTTCAAATACTTTAATCAATTCTTTATTTTAGTGCTTTCACACAAACATCATGGTTAGATTAACGCAGAGAACATCATAGTCTAAGCTTAACTCGAAGGTGCACAGCTTACACCCGCGCTGTGCCAGGCGGGTTTCCCGCAATGTATCGGACCCTCCCTTCAAATACTTGATCGTGGCAATTTGTTCTCGGTCTTCTTCTACTGTCAATGATAATGTTAATACTCATATTGTATATCCACAAATATTTTGAAACCTTTACAGTGTTTAGGAAACACTTTTTTTACACCACTTGAGTTTAATTAAATACTACTAGTTTCGGAAGCTAAACTTCCATAGTCAGGTCTGAATAATAACTAAAATATAAAATAAAAAACTGCTTTTTAAATAAGTGGTATAAAAACAAGTGTTTCCTTAATCATTGTAAAATGTCTTACCACAAAGTTAATGCCGAAACAATAAATATAATATAAACCTTGTTTTTGATTGATTTTGGCTCTAACGAACAAAAAAAAGGTACATTGCTACAAAGCTACATTGAAACAATAAAAAAGGACATTAGAAGAGACAGAGAGAAGAACGAAAACAATAACAGAACTTAACTGAAATTAAAGAAAACATTAAATAAATTATTCGATCTACATTAATTAAATTATATTAAAATTTGGACGATAAAAAATATTATTACCTTAAATATAACAATGAAATGTGTTTTATATTGCAAAATCAAAGTGTTTATCGTTCAGTTTAATAGTAAATAATTTTTTTTCATCTGCTAATAAACCATCCCCAAATCTTCATTTGATATTTCTTTATTATTTATCTTTGTTAAACTCAATATTATCCAAAAAGTTCTCTTTGAAATTTGACTGCTTTTAGATATTATATCCCTTTATTGTATAGTTCTATTAAAACCACTATTCGCAAAATTAATAAATTCTTAGTATCTTATTAAAACTCAAGTGTTATAAAAGTATTAATATTTGTAATGTAATTTCTTATTTAAAGTCATTTGTTATAAAATTATTAATATTTCTCCAAATTAATTATATTTTATATTAGGCAATCATATTTTCAACCCATTTTCACAGGGTTTGATTGTTATAACAAAAACCACTTGACAATTACAGCACACGCCATCTTTCCCAACCTTTTTTCAAAGCCGAATCTTCAAACGTACCAATCTCTATAGACCTTTTCCACAATATTAGACTAGAATCATTCTAGACCTTTTTCATAATATAAGGCTATGTAGAATCCTAAAATATCATAATATAATAATATAATATCAAACAATTATTAGACCCGCACTCTTCTATGTCTCCGAAACCTGGACGATGTGTAAAACCTATTCTAGGCAACTAGAAACTGCTGAAATGTGAATGCTTAGATGGTCAGCAGAGTGTCCCTACGAGTCAATTTTTTATTATTATTTTTTTCTTAAGCTAGCTTACATAACAACTAATATAAACTATTATTTACACTTAATTTACATCATCTTTATATGTATTTACATCTCCTTACAGTAAACAAAACATTTATTTTTAAATTCTTTCAGACTCTTTTCATTCTTCACACATTCAGGCATCTCATCATACGTTTTCAAACCCTTATACATTAAACAATTTTGCGACTCGGTTGTTTTCAACAATGGCAATCTTATTTTATCCTTATTTCTAGTAAAATGTTCATGACATTTTTTGAAAAAACTATTTTATATTTTATTTTGTATTTTGGTAATTTATTTAATTAAATATTAATATAAAGAGTTCACGCATTTTTGTAAGCCTGCGTGTAACAGGCATCAAAAGTAAGGTAAAAATGAGGCAATTGAGATGGTATGGGCACAAAGGACGCAGAGAACCTGATCATATTGTGAACCAGACAGTAGCCATGGATCTTTCTCGAACGACATCTAGAAGAATACCGAAGAATTTGAGGATGCTGCAGAAAGAAAACGTCATTCGAAGGCATGGCTTAGGCGACGTTGTCTATGACAGAAGGACCTACAACCTGAGGACGAGGAGAGTTGTCACCAATAGTCTACAAAGACGATACGTTGAGATGGAAGAAGAAGAATGCTTCTAGAGTAAAATAAAAATCCGTTTTTTAAATCCTTCTCGAGAATGTCGATTCTTTCAATTCGACAATAAAGGGTAACATGCCCATTTTACTTACCGCCGGAACAATGCACCATTACTGTTATATCGTCTATTATAAATCGATTTTATTTCTTGATTCTCACAACTTGAAAACAGATCAACATCAAACCATAATGCTAAGTGCACATTGTACTCGAAATCCGTTTGCCACACACATATGCATATTCGCTCTACATGTAAAGGATACCTTTTACGAACGAATTATATTATTTTTAATTAATGTTTTGCTAAGTAAATACCACTATTTCTTCAAATCTAGCGTGATACGTGTTTCGATACATTCCGCATCATTTTCAAACACCAAACATCGAAACACGTGTAGATTTTAAGAAACAGTAGATTTTAAGAAATAGTGGTATTTACTAAGTAAAACATGGAGAATTGAAAATGGATAAATTTTACCACAAAGTGACTGCCGAATCAATTGTTGGAATTATTATATTAGGACAAGGAATTAAACCAACAATTTGTAGTGTCGCAATCAAATAAATAAATATATATATATATATATATATATATATATATATATATATATATATATATATATATATATATATATATATATATATATATATATACATTTTTTTTTGGTGATATAAGAAAATAATGCAAGACTGAGACACAAGGCACAACGGAGTCCTGATTCTAACTCTAATGAATTGAAGTGAAGCATTTAGGCAAAAGAAGGATGAAAGTAGACTGCATCCAGTAAAAAATCGATTTTTTAGACGAATGTGCGGCTAAACGATGTATTATATAAGCTTGATATCGTAGTCGTCCAGGAGAAAGTGACCAACTAACAAAACGTAAAATGTTCAGGAGGGCCATTTAGGTCACTTTTGCTTCGCAAGAAAATAAACATCAATGCAGTTAGTCATTTTTAACAAGTCAATATATTATATTTCCAAGTTTAAAATCCTTCGGAATTTTTTTCAGGGCAATATTAAGCTAGTGCGATATCAAAATAGTCAATGATCACGTGTTTGTAAAAAATGCACTTGGTCACTTTCTCCTGTATGACTACGATGATATAAAGAATGAATGCAAGGCTGAAATAAGCATTATCGATGAAATTAAGAAAGGTGTGTTGAGATATTTTGGACTTGTAGAATGAATGAGTGAAGAAAGAAAAGTAAAACAAATTTGTGTTGCGAATATGGTTGGTAATATAAGCAGAGAAAGGCCCAGGAAAACTTGACATTATCAAGTATTTCAAATTCTTAGAAGTGATCAAGTCAGGGCTCATTAGAGGAGATTCATAACCGCTTTGTTGAACAATATCTCATTGGATATTGATCTGTTCCATGTATCTGAAGGAGTTTTCCGAAGCGGGATTCTTCCACACCTTTAGCAATAGTATTCTTGCATATTTTCGATTTTAATATTTTTTAATGTATACGCTTTAAATTTTAAATTTCTAATGTGTATGTCAATTGTAAATAAATAGATTGAATTGAATTGAATTCATGAATGTGGAAAAGAGCGAAGATTTTTGTCAAAGACAGATAAGTCTGGCGTTCTATTCTCTCAGCCTGAAGTTATATACAATCTACTTAACAATTTTTAAGACATTTTAAATTTGCACTTTTTTTATCCGTCGAGAATATTCAACAAAATATTATAAAATCGTCTTTCAAATAAAACATGTTAAAATTTAAACTCGGTTTTATTACGTAAACCGGAGATTTACGATGGTTTCTTTATGTGCTTAAGTGAATCATAAATTACGTTAGTTTTGTATCTAATCCCTCGTTAAAGAAGCGATTTTATTTAATTTATAACTGGTATTCATGAATTATTGTATCGGTTCATAATTAATTTGCCCGAACATTAATATTTACTGATTTTTAATGACCCGACGTCATGATCCTTTGCCCACGCTAAGGAAGGTGGTGTTACGCTATATATTATACATTAATGAAGCTTAACATCAAATTTATTATAAATTAATGAAGCTTAACATCAAATTTATTATAAATTAATGAAGCTTAACATCAAATTTATTATAAATTAATGAACCTTAACATCAAGGTTAACAGCTTAACAACAATGGTATGCGCATGTGAGGAGAATGGAACCATCCAGACTCCCCCACATCGCACTGTACGGCCAACCCCATGGTAGACGACTCCCGGGCAGATCATCAAAGAGATGGGCCGATAGCTGGGAATCGACGTCGCAGGAGGCTAATCACTCTTAAAAACAGGCCGCAAGACCTATAATAATAATAAGAAGAAGAAGAACATCAAATTTACATTCGCTAACTACCATCTTCTTAAAGTTTTACTTAATAAATACCACTATTTGTCCGCCTCCGTAGTGTAATGGTCAGCACGCTCGGCTACCGTTCTGGAGGATCCGGGTTCGATTCCCAAGGGGGGTAAAATAAATATGAGTGATTTTTTCACTGTAATATTTATTCAATATTACCCTGGACTAGTACCTGAAGCGGAGGGCTGATCACCTTTCCTTCATGTGTAAACGATCAAGATAACACTGCGTTTATAGGAAGCAGTGCCCTATTGGGGTGCGGATAAGGGTTTTATTATTATTATTATTATTTCCCAAAATCTACTGTGACACTTGTCACTAAATAGTGGTATTTACTAAGTAAAATTTTAATTAAAAATAGATAGATTTTACCACAAAGTGACTGCCGAATCAATTAATGAAACCTTCTTTAGCCTTTTGACCTCCACTGCTGGATATTTATATATTTAAACTTCATGTTTAGAAAAAAAGTACATTTGCGGGCTCTTTGCTAAAAAGCAATATCTTCCAACCAACCAAAAACAGACTAGTGATATTGGTCAAAACGTTTGATAACATATACGAGTTTGCAATAAGAGGGTAGGTAGTACATACTTGAACATAAAAAAAAATCATGAATTACAAATTGATGATAATAAGGAAGGTAAGAGAAAAAGGGAGTTTAGGGAAAGAGGTAGAGGCAAATCTAAGGGAGGAGGTTAAATGGACAGTTAGAATTCTAACGATAGATAGTAATGTATCAGACGTTTCTTTAAAGTTATTAGAGAAGGTGCATTTGTTTACGCGGAGAGGTAATTCATTCCATAGTCTGGCCGCTCGGACAGAGAAGGAATTACTGAAGAATTATGTGTTTTGGCGAGGAAATATGTTAGGCGTCTTCCGTATCCTTAAATTTTTTCGTGAATTTTGTCGTCTGACCATCTTTTTGCGGTCTTCCAACACCTTTTTTTATTCTCTCAAGGTCTCCATCTCAATTTTTTAGGAAGTCCACCTTGTGAGGTCCTGTCTTGTAACATATCCCCCCCATTGCCATTTGAGTCTTGCCACGCGATCTATGATATCATATAATTTTTTCACATCTCATCAAAGATGAAGAATAATATGGAAGTCTGGGCATTTACGGGGCTGACGACCGTCATAGGCTGGTTTAGTGATCACTTTACACACGTGTAACATTCACCAATTCTACGCATTATTGACAACCACACTACTCAAATTCTTGGAAGTTCTATATATATGAACCATTTTAGAAACCTTGTTCTTGGATCACTAGAACTTCACTATAAAAATCTATTGGTGAGATGAAAAGAAGCTTTTTATTGAGCAGAAACTTTTATATATATGTAAATAAAATAAAATATAAATAATAAACTCTTAATATGATAAATAGCTCCTGTAGTTGGAGATAATCCAGATTTGTGAACAAGTATTTGGACACACTCAAAATGTTGTAAATCCATGATATCCGCTATTCTGGTTCTGTTCCTAATTTCTTATTTTATCTCGCAGGCTTAAACCAAGCATAGATCTCTCCATGGATCGCTGTGTGATCTTCTCTGCTTTTCTTTTTGTCAGAGACATGGTCCTTAATGCATATGTGTTCACTGGCAGTATGCAGGTTTCATACGTTTTTTTTTTAGATAAATCAGAATCTCTTTACTCTCTAGAATGTGTTTAAGTTGGCCCACTACCACATCACTGTAAAAATGTCAAAATCAATACAAAAAACCAATCTTATCTTTGAATCAAAATTTTTAAGCAGTCGGCGATTTACTGCCAGTTGATTTAAAAAAATTACCGAACGAATATTAAGCTTTTTATTTTTTTTAAGTTTTCACGGACAAATATTGTAACTCCTGACTGAATTGCGTATGAAGCAAAATAATTTATAAAACAGTTGTTTTATTCAGTTCGATACACGAGTGAGGTTTGGGAGGCGTGCTTTCGACTAGACCAGAGATATTTAACCTGCGGCTCGCGGACGCATGTGCCCAAAACTAAATTAATATCACAAGTATGATGTAAGAAAGACTCCGAATGCAATTCTCCATTTATTTAAGGGTGAAAATTACCGAAATCTAAATAAAAGTTCATCATTGAAATATAAACATGACTTACAATACTTGAATGATATACCAAACAATGCCAATAAAACTTATATTTGGGAACCAAGTACTTCAATAACCTTCTAACAGGCATAAAAAAATTTAAGGCATTAAAATGCTGAAAATAAATTTAATGAATTTTATATTTGTTAATCTAAGGATGAAAAAGAAGAAAAATACTCAAAAAAATTGTATAACTTACAAACATAACTAACAAGTGTAAGTCCCTCTCTAAGCGCAAGAGCTCACTCTCTTTATTGGAGAGAACTGCGTTTTTAATTTTAATTTTGTAAGTAGAAATGCTTAGAAAATGAATTAAAATTATAAAAAAACTTTTGAAACCATATTAAATAATAAAACAATAAAATAAAAAATAAAACTGCCACTCACGACTTTGACGCACAAATAGTGACATCCAAACAGGATTTCATAATAATTAATTATTTATTTATTTAAAACACATTACATATTTTCTCCAGGTTGAATGAATTGAAATTTTATAACATTTTAAGTGTGTCCAAATACTTGTTCACAAAATATCAGTTCAGGAGTTATTTTCATATTATTTTTTGACATCTCATCAAAGATGAAGAAGAATATACATATGTAGCCTATGACGGTCGTCAGCCCCGTAAATGCCCAGACTTCAATATTCTTCTTCAACTTTGATGAGATGTCAAAAAATAAAATTAAAAAAAAATAATAATAAGAAAAAAATAATTAAAATAAATTGAAATTTTGTTTATGCATCAGAAACTCTATTCTTCGTTTCGTTTATTTATTTATTTTATTCATTTAAACCTTATGTACAGAAAATAAATAAGTATATTGGCGGGCTTATTGCTAAAACGTTTGACACCATAAATAGCTGTTCACAATCAGAGGGTAGATAGTACTTCAACATTTAAAAAAAAAATGAACTACAAATCGACACTTAAAAAACATAAATTGCAAAAGATGATAATAAGGAGGGCAAAGGAAAAAGTGAGTTTAGGGAAGGAGGTAGAGGGAAAAACTAAAGGATTAGATTAGGTTTATTAAGATAACGAATATCAAGATTTACGAAATTAAGGGTGGCAGTTTTTTTTTTTTTTAATTATTTTCTTATTTAATATTTAGACAAGTTGGCAATCAGAGGGTTGATAGTATATAATTGAACAAAAAACATGAATTACAAATTGATGATATTAAAGAACGCAAAAGAGAAAGGGAGTTTAGAGAAAGAGGTAGATGGAATTCTAAGGGAGGAGGTTTGATGGACAGTTATGATTCTAATGACAAATAGTAATGTCTCAGACGTTTCTTAAAAGTTATTATAGAAGGTGCAATATAGTGTTTATGTGGGGCATGGAACGAATAAGGTTGGGAAACACTGGACTAGACAAATGTCTTACTGGATACCACGTAATATGACTATTTTATGTGCAATATCGGTAACAGCAGAGGTGACCCCAGATGCTACTTTTATGAGACTTGTATCTGAACTTTAAATCTCGTTTTCAGTTCTTAATTTAGTGTCGGTTAAAGTTATGGCTTTTGCATATTTTGAGGTTATAAAAACACTGCTTGGGAATTAGGATTAGTTGGAAATACGAGTATGTTCTCACTGAATACCCTTTTTTTGTTTTTGTTTTGATTTTTTTATGACCAATGAACATAAGTGTGAGAAAATGTCGTTAGTAAATTAAAATCATGTTTTCAATTTATTATAACTTATATTACCAGACACTGGATTATTCACCTTACGGATGACATGTCAATATTATAGGTGTCTCTACTTGAGATGAAATATCTATCGTTTTTTTATATGAAGGAAGATGTAAGTCTGAGCATCCCAGGGCTTAGTTGCCTGGCTCAAATGATCATTTAAAAGCCCAGCATTTCATAAGTCGCTACTTAATATTCATTAAATCCAGGTAACATTTTACATAATTGATTTTTGAGTAAAATAAGTTTTTCTTAATAATAATTATATGGTTTTGAGAAGAAAAGAATAATTAAAAGGTAAGAAGTTGAAAGGTAAAAAAAAATTGTAATAAAAAGATATTTTCTATATATCGTAGTCATTTTTATTTTTTTATTTGTTCGGGAATTGTATATGTTTACATTTAAAAAAGTATGTTTTAAAAAATAGTTACATTAACAATAAAAAACATTACATTACATTCACAAAAATAGTTACATTATTAAAAATAAAGCCAATTAAACAATTCCACAATCATGTTATAATAACTAATAAAACATTAAGAGATAAAAAAAAGAATGGGAATGTGTGTGTGTGAGGAATGGAGTAAAAGGGTCATACAGGAGAAAGTGACCGAGTGCATTTTTTTTACAAAAACGTGATCATTGACTATTTGATATCTTACTAGCTTAATATTGCCCTGAAAAAAATCGCAACGGATTTTAAACTAGGAAGTATAATATATTGACTTGTTGAAAATGACTAACTGCATTGATGTTTATTTTCTTGCCTGGCAAAAGTGACTTAAATGGCCCTCCTGAACGTTTTACGTTTCGTTAGTTGGTCACTTTCTTCTGTACGACTACGATATATTCCAAAAAACATAAACAAAAATATCCCATATACATTATTTATACAAATCGGGCTCTATCACACCAGTTACCTCTCCGGCGGTCTCCGGTGGAATGAATGCGACTTTACGAATGCTGGGCCTTAAACGTTCATCATTCTGTCCATTATTAAACATCCGTATTGCATTATATTTTGAAACTTTTATATTTTGATTTTGATTTATTCACTTATTTATTATTATATTATTTTTTGACATCTCATCAAAGATGAAGAAGAATATGGAAGTCTGGGCATTTACGGGGCTTACGACCGTAAATGCCCAGACTTCCATATTCTTCTTCATCTTTGATGAGATGTCAAAAAATAATATGAAAATAACTCCTGTAATTGGAGATAATCCAGATTTTGTGAACAAGTATTTGGACACACTCAAAATGTTGTATTTATTATTAATTTTTATAATACATACATGTTTTATTTTTTATGAATAAAACAAAAAATTTAATAATAAATAATAAAACAAAAAAAGTTTGTATTATGTACAGAACACAAAAATCACCTGTCGATGAAAACATCTGTAGTTTTCGAAACTAGTGTGAAATAAAACTCAATTAGTGATCTCTTAGAAGTGTTTAATTTTTTAATAATGTTATCTTTTCTCTAATTTGTTACAATGTACTGGGATGATACTAGTTCTTATTGTGTTTTCATACCGTTTTATCTTTATATTGGCCTCGAGCCTGTTCGTATATTCAGTTATCTGCAATGTCCCATATCTGCGACCGTTTGCATTCTGTATAGCATAGTTTAAGGCCGGTTTACATCGAGCCAGTAACTGACTTCAAATGCGAGGCAAGTCAGTGCTGATTCGGTACTGTTATCTCTAACTCTCTTGAGCGCTTGAAAATGTCTTAATAAGACCTCTTGGGTGTTTGATAATGTCTTAATAAGACGAAACGCGTCACTATTATCATATATATATATATATATATATATATATATATATATATATATATATATATATATATATATATATATATATATATATATATATATATATATATATATATATATATATATATATATATATATATATATATATATATATATATATATATATATATATATATATATATATATATATATATATATATATATATATATATATATATATATATATATATATATATATATATATATATATATATATATATATATATATATATATATATATATATATATATAAATGTGTGTGTGTGTGTGTTAATAAAAGTAGAATTCAATCCAATAACCTTATTTAATTTTGGATATATTACCCAAAAATTTGGAAATGGAATTCTACCAAATGTCTGCAGTTACAATAAGTACGTGTAAACGTTTCTCGGCGGCATTAATGACGCCAGTAACTGGCCCAATGTAAATCCGCCCTAATATCGAGATGACTTGTGCCTCGCCATGATCATGACGAGCCTCTTCCGCCCATTGTTGACTCGTGTCTGCGACACCTCGTCGTCTGCCAATCCGAGCTCTGTCACAATACAGGATATCGGTCGATAAAAGCCCCTTCGCAGTGAAGCCAATGTCAATCTCTTTTGCAAATAGCGTAATTACTCAATTAAAAAAATAATCGTACTTATCATTCGAATAGAGGTCGTTGTGTCGCGATTACAAACAAAGATATTGTATCTTTGAACAAGCCTTTTCTGTGAAATTAATTGTGCATATATATGTATGTATATATATATATATATATATATATATATATATATATATATATATATATATATATATATATATATATATATATATATATATATATATATATATATATATATATATATATATATATATATATATATATATATATATATATATATATATATATATATATATATATATATATATATATATATATATATATATATATATATAAATGTGTGTGTGTGTGTGTTAATAAAAGTAGAATTCAATCCAATAACCTTATTTAATTTTGGATATATTACCCAAAAATTTGGAAATGGAATTCTACCAAATGTCTGCAGTTACAATAAGTACGTGTAAACGTTTCTCGGCGGCATTAATGACGCCAGTAACTGGCCCAATGTAAATCCGCCCTAATATCGAGATGACTTGTGCCTCGCCATGATCATGACGAGCCTCTTCCGCCCATTGTTGACTCGTGTCTGCGACACCTCGTCGTCTGCCAATCCGAGCTCTGTCACAATACAGGATATCGGTCGATAAAAGCCCCTTCGCAGTGAAGCCAATGTCAATCTCTTTTGCAAATAGCGTAATTACTCAATTAAAAAAATAATCGTACTTATCATTCGAATAGAGGTCGTTGTGTCGCGATTACAAACAAAGATATTGTATCTTTGAACAAGCCTTTTCTGTGAAATTAATTGTGCATATATATGTATGTATATATATATATATATATATATATATATATATATATATATATATATATATATATATATATATATATATATATATATATATATATATATATATATATATATATATATATATATATATATATATATATATATATATATATATATATATATATATATATATATATATATATATATTTTACATCTTCTTACAGCAAACAAAACATTTATTTCATTCTACAAACCTTCATGCATCTCATCATACATTTTCTAACCCTTATACATCAAACAATTTTGTGACTCGGTTTTTTTCAACAATGGCAGTCTTATTTTATCCTTATTTCTAGTAATATGTTCATGAAAATTTTTGTTTGGGTTATTTATCGTTGTATGAGAAGTTACATACCTCGTTATGCACTTGTAGAGAATCGAACAGCGGTCTTTAGACTCTGAATCAGTAACGCTAATATATAATTTTATTAAAACTCTTAAATCTTCTTCTTGGCTCCATCCTAACTTGTCCTAACTTTCGAATCATGTTTTCTTTCTGTAGCATCCATTTGATGCAACCTTAACTTGCAACCTATCATTGCCTGGTTTAAGCGATCACTTTATACACTGTAACATTCACCATTTCACCTACGATTGACAACCACACTACTCAAAGTATATTTATGCTTCAATTTAAAAGATCTTCCATATGCTATTTATTCGGCGACATCAATGGTTGAAATTAGAAACGTTTTTATTCTCAAGCACCTTCATTATGTTTGTAAGATATTTCTAGAGTTAGTTTGTATACTAGTAGACCCCTAAAAACATTATTTTCAAATCGTATTAAACGTTAATAAATAACAAAATTCTTGATTTTTCACAATTGTCAAGATTTAGTGTATTTTGGGTCTATTATTAATGATTTGGCACTCACTCTGTGGAATAACAGGATTTATTTTAAATATATTATTAGATTAAAACCAATATTTTTAGCTTTTCCACTTTATTTTTATTTGACCAGCGACCGGGTTTCGTCGTTACTGACATCATCAGACTGGTCTGATGATGTCGGTAACGACGAAACCCGGTCGCTGGTCAAATTAAAATAAAGCGAAGTGTCAGTGGATAATATAAATCTACAGGATTTATTGTTTGATAAAAAAAATAATCTTATAAGACCATTTTTATGTTTAATAATGTAAACACGACTAGTTTCAAACTACAGATGTTCTTATGGACAGATAAAAACACAAGCTGTATTTTTTATTTATGTATTTAAATCACTTTTAGGTCTGTAATAGTTGAGATTTACGAACCAAAAACTTGGTACATTTCCACTTCTTCATTTGACGAATTAACGCTTTCACACATTCACATTTCATTCACATCTTTAAAATTGGAAAAATCGTGGTACGTTAATAAAATGCGAACAATTGCATTCAAGATACATCAATGTGTGCAACAGTCCGGTTTGATTCTATTCGAGCAGTGTGTACCCATTGTTTGACGTCACGATCAGATGACAGACGCAATTTCCATTATGTGTTCGTACACATGATCCTAATCGTTATCAGGAACTCATGCTATTGAGGAGATATGTTGCTCCGAGTATCCGCAAACTGCGTCAGTTGATACAACGATCCCAATCAACCGCCAATCAAATGTCGAGAATCCCGGCTCAGTGCACCTGATCGCTAATGAAAATGTCAAAGCACACTGCCTCCGTAATTATGTGCTCCTGGTACATGCGCTATATATATAAAACTACTGAAATCAATTGAAAAGTAGGTAAAATATATCGAACATTTTTTTTTACTCAGCGCACAATTCAAATAATATTTTTCAAACATAATTCAAACCTTCTCCTATTTATTTATAAAATTTTAAATAAATGTTAATGTAAAATTAAATTCATTTTTTAGCATTCATTTAAAATCATATCAGAATCCGTTATTTAACAAAAATAACATTGTACATTCTAACTCTTATCCGCACTCAACGGTGCATAGGACACTGCATTGTAAAAAAGCAGCGTTATCTTAATTGTTGAATACGTGAAGGAAAGGTGATCAGCCCTGCGCTTCAGGTTTCAGCATAAAGTAATATTAAATATATATGAGTGTAAAAATCTCTTCTAAAAAATTTGGTGGCGTATTAACAATCTTGTATTTATTTAGATTGGCAGAGACAAGTAAATATTGAATGTAAATTCACAGTAAAATCGGGATACAATTTTACATTGTTTCACATTTTCAATAAATTTTACAACTTAGTTTAAAAAAAAAATTCTTACCAGAGCAGATCTGTCAGGAAGCCTATATGCTTCTGTATCAGATCTGGGCGTGCGGTGGGACAGCTTTCAATATTTTAAAAAAACTATCTAACTAACTAACCATCACGCCACTTCTCCGTAGGCAGAGAGAATAGAAAGCAATACCAATATGTCCCTGCAAAGAATATTCGCCTCTTCCACATTTATTCATCCCTTCACATCTGATCTGACCATGGCCTGACCACTTTCTACGTCAAAGATGAAGAAGAATATGGAAGTCTGGGCATTTACGGGGCTGACGACCGTCATAGGCTGGTTTAAGTGATCACTTTACACACGTGTAACATTCACCAATTCTACCCATTATTGATAACCACACTACTCAAATTCTAGAAACTGCAATTTATGATTCAATATATGCACCAATTTAGAAACCTTGTTCTTAAATCACTAGAACTTCACTAGAGACATCTATTGGTGAGATGTAAAGAAGCTTTTTACTAAGCAGAAACTCTTATATTAGTATGTGAGGTCCGAATCCTGGAATACAATCACACACATGAAAAAGCCATTTTGAGAAAAATACCATTTTCATTTTTATTATTTAAGCTTATAATTTGACCAGATAATTTCATCTTTGATGAGATGTCCAAAAAATAATATTTAAATAACTCCTGTAATTGGAGATAATCCAGATTTTCTGAACAAGTATTTGGACACACTCAAAATGTTGTAAATTTTCTACGTATTTGAAATACTCCAATATAAAAAAAACATGTTTTATGCTGAAATTCCTCTTAGTCGCCCGACCGTTAGGTTTGCCCGACGCCAAATTACCAGGAACGCATGATGTAATCGGGTAACCCAATTGAGTAGCCCCGTCTTCCGGCCAGCCGTGTCTAGACTCGTGACTGGACGCTTCCTCCGGGCCTCTCCATCATGAGATCACGTCGCCAGGATCCGTCATGAGCGCTTCCCTCGCCCACACCGTCTCGCACCAATTCCTCGCCGCTAATTGGCCCATCCGAGTGCGCGAGTACAGAACGCTTCCGGTCTGATGTGACTACGTCGCTCATGGCAAGCAGCAGCGTCGCAAGTCACAAAACAAAACATGTCGCTCACTCCTTTCCACAACGTCATAAATCAAAACACTTACAATACCAGAATGCATTACCAAACAATTCCAATAGAACTTATATTTGGAAACCAAGTACTTTAACAACCTTCTTACAGGCATAAAAATTCAAGATATAAAAATGCCAAAAATAAATTAAATAAATTTTATATATCGCTCACTCCTTCTCAAGAACTATATAAATCAAAAAACGTGATTTTTCCGGAGAACGTTTTTAAAGTTTAAAAATATAATACAATGTATTAAAAATAACTGTCGAGCCACTTATTGAACTTTTTACTATGCAACAGATCTTTTAAGGTAAAACCTTTTTTTTCTCAATTTGAAAAATATTTAGTATGCTCAAAAAATTCCTTTAACAATACCTTTTCTTCGAAATGCAAAAACAACACTTTCTGCCCTGTAGCGGGCAAATATTAAGTTAAAAATATGGCGCTTTTGCTGGGATACTGTACATTTTCAACTCAACTCAACTCAATTCAAATCAACTGAAAATTGACGATTTTTGATATATGACATTCTTGAAAGGAGTGAGCAATATGTGGAGGTCCTCACCAAAACGTTACATTTCTATGATGTGATTTTTTGAAAATCAGAAATTCTAGATTGTAAAATTGTTACGATTTGGTTCGATTTAATTATTTCATATTGGTTTAACTCAGGATGGGTCACGTTTTGTCGCAACTTTAAAAATAATTTCGATAGAACAGAACAGATTTGCATTTAAAGGATTTGTTGTTCAATTTTGGAAGTTTCGCTTAGTGTAGAGACCTCCACATTTCAGCATTTTGAGTGTCCAAATACTTATTCACAAATCTGGATCATCTCCAATTAGAAGTTATTTTTTACATATTTTTTTTGACATAATAACATAAATAAAGAAGAATATGGAAGAAGAAGAAGTCTGGGTATTTACAATGTAAACTGTACAATTGTAAAATACAAACAAAAAATATATTTAATATGTAAGCTTGAGACTACTTGATGACTCGTGTTTATACTCGCTTGTCTCAAAGCCGGTATAAATATGCATTTGCAAAATCAAGCCGAAAATAAGTCCTTGAGGTCGAGAAATATTTTTTTAGGAAATCGAGTAGTCTACTCGCTAACCACGTTATATCAAAAAATTAAGTTTTTAAGCCAATGGTGGCAAACGGTAGAATATTAAATCTTCTACCGATTTGAACTTATTTGAGAGATTTTTTAAATGTGAACTGTTGATCGACAAAGCGAGCTTTGCAAGGATATTGATTTTTCTTTTCCATTTTATTCCTTACTTATCGATTTTTAACAGATTGCCTTAAATATGGATGGTAATATTTTTAATTTTCTGCTGATTGCCGCTATTGGCTTAAAAACTTAAAATTTTAACATAGCGTGGTTTACAAGTGGACTACACAATTTATCTTTTCAAAATATTGGAACATTTCAGAATTTCCAAATGCGGCTTGGCGCTGAATATCGTCATATCCGTTCTGTCCCTGAAAGACGTGACAAGGCTTTTTAACGGCCGCTGAAGCCTCTGCTATTCGCAACTCAGATGCGACAAAATTATGGTGATTAGCGTTTGAACAATGTCTAATTCAACTCAATTTGACTTGTCATTATATCGCTAAAGAGGCATTTATATCGTTTTACTGAAAAAAAACGTAATGTCTTATTCCTCCCCCTCTCCTCATTGCCTGAATTAAAATTTATATTTATTTTGATTTCTTCAAAAATTAAAAAAATATATAATATTCAAAACATTTTGAGTATGTCCAAATACTTGTTCACAAATCTGGGTTTTTCCACTGAAATGTAAAATAACAAATAACTCCACTTTAATGTAAAATAACTAATAAGTTATTTTTCAGACCTGAAGCTTAGCTTCCGAAACTCATAAATAAACTCAAGTGGTATAAAAACGATTGTTTGCTTTATCATTTTGACTATCAGTTTTTTTGTCCGCAATGCCAGCAAATAACGCAATGTCGTTTGAACGTTATAGTAACTGACATCTGCTTACATATTTTATTTAATATTGTAAGACAAATATTCTATTACAAGCATTGTGAAATTAAACATATTATAAATGTGTGCTATTTCTTTTTTTTTCTCTTCCATTTTACCAGATTCAGCCATGCGACTCTTGGCCTAAAAAAATAATAGTAATTATTTTATTTCAAATAATATAAGTGATTTTTCACTACAATATTTATTCAATAATTACCCTGGACTGGCTCCTGAAGCGGAGGGCTGAACACCTTTCCTTCATGTGTTAATGATCAAGATAACATTGCGTTTATTTGATGCAGTGCCCTTTGCACCATCGGGTGCGGATAAGAGTTTAAAAAAATCATCGTCAAAAAAATCGTTTTTATTTCATTGCACTTTTTTAAATTATTATTTTCTTTTTGTTGCAGGTAAGAAAATGGTGATTTTTGGCGCCCGTGGGGTTTGTACTGGACTGATTTTTTATTTACTCTCATTTCTGTATTGTCGAATATTTATTATTTTCTTAAAAGTTTGTTACCGTAGAACGGGGCTACTTGAACTTTGATGTGTTACTTGAGCCCAGTACAAAACAAATATTAGATTGTGGTATCGATGTAGTATCGTGACAATAAGTGTCACCTGTCAGGGAAACAATGAACCATGTCGAAACGTTCATTATTGTAGACCAAATACAGATTTTTTTTTTGTACTGGGCTCAAGTAACACATCAAAGTTCAAGTACTACGGTTCTACGGTACTGATACTTTGTAGCACATTTTATAAACTATTTAAAATAAATCCCCACTTTATTGACAATTTTTATTTTTTATACTTTTTTCCAACCGGTTTCGACAAGCATCTTGTCACCGTCAGGAATTGAAGATAACAAGGTGCTTGTCGAAAACGGTTGGAAAAAAGTACCACTTTTCTTTCTTATATCTCCGATTCCGCCACTCCACGCTGAAGGTTGGCGTTCATCGTGTCAAGTTTTACTTGCAGACGTCTTTCTATATTAAAAAAAACATATTTAAATTGTGGAAAATAAATTGGCAGGATATTTCGGGGCTAAACCTCCAGACAATACCACTCTGAGCGATTCCCTCGCATTCTCGAAATATTTACATACCCTCGTCTTCCGTGTCGGTTTTTTTCCCCGACCAATCTTTCCTTGAGCCCTCATTCAGCTCCTCGCGATCCCTTTTTTATCGCCTATTGAACAGGGATATGAACTCGTCTTATGGTCCATTTAGGCAATCTTCTCCCCATAAAACTGCGATCACCGTCTGAAAAAAGTTTCTATTAGAAAACGTCGGTGTAGGATGACTCGGAAGAATGTTTTACATCTATATTGAATGTAGGCATCTGGGGGTTAAAACCATACCTCTTAAATAACATATATTTGCAAACATCTTCTTATTCTACCGAAAAAATTCTCTTTAAGAAGACTTTGGTACAGGATGACTCTAAAAAATGGGTTACATCTAAAATAAATGTGGGTATCTAGGGTTCAAAACTACACATCTTAAATAACATATATTTAATCAACCCTCTTCTTCTTCTAACAAAAAAGTTCTCTTTAAGAAAACGTTGGTATAGGATGACTCGAAAAAATATGTTACATCTCAATTAAATTTGGATATCTAGGGTTAAAAACATACCTTATAAATAACATATATTTGCATACATCTTCTTCTCATTCTTACAAAAAAAATCTCTATTAGAAAACTTTGGCACAGGATGACTATAAAAAATGGGTTTCATCTAAATTGTATGTGGATTCAAACCATACCTCTTAAATGACATATATTTTAATAAATTCTCATTCTAACATTAAAGTTCTTGATTAAAAAACGTTGGTGTAGGATGAACAGAAAAATGTGTTACATCGAATGCTGAGGTTTAATAAAGCTGAGGTTTTATTTTCTAAAAATGAAAAATAAAACGTTATTGGCGACTAGAAGCGTTTACTGTCAAAAAAATTGCGACCTATCTTTCACTTTCTATGTTCGTATCTGTGGTCAAACGAACAATCCTTTTTATGTGTAGTTTAGACTGACTGACCATTCTCTGTAAATGTCTTTGCACTGTTCCGTGTCTGTCTGCTGTGCTGGTCGGGGTTGTGGGCGTCTGTGAACCGGCCAACGTCGAGTCGCAATCTGATCTAGCTGACTTATTGAACTAAATATTAATCCCTTTCACTGCCTACACCGGGGTACTTCTAGATAATTTGGTGATGGACTTACAATCTTGTATTTATTTAGATTGGCAGTGACAGGTATATTGAAAGCTTTTAAATGTAAATTCATAGTAAAATCGGGATACAATTTTATATTTTTATATTGTTTCAC